>NC_080422.1:98424803-98697303 GCF_029873635.1 Malania oleifera | reverse complement strand
CTAGAGCATCAACACTTTTCTATTTAAAGTTGAATATCTAACAGCATAATACACTAAAATGTTATTCACAAGATTCAAGTAATTATAATGAAAAGTAAGATAAAATTATTTTCATCAAAATCATTCTAAGACAAATAACTCTTATAGCAATTCTTAGATTATCACTTTACCTAAAAGCTTTAGCTGTTAGGTTGGGGGCCAACAATGTGTATGAGTGTATCAAGGCATATCACTCCCCTTCACTTCCAACCCTATTGCAGGTGGAGAAATAAACAAACTATAGACAACACCCATTACAGGCGAATAAGCTAGTTGTAATTAAAAAAACAACAAATGCAGGCAAGAAGATACCTAGGACCAATTACTGACAACCACAGCTCTGATACCATGCTATGTACGATTTTACTTAAAAGCTTAAGCTGTTAGGTTGTGGGCCAACAATGTATATAAAGCCTTAACAGTGATAAGTGATAAATTATCATTTCTGGAAATGTATACCATACAATCAATCATCTGTCCTATCAATTGCCTAGGAGGTGCTGCCCCATTTTTTTTTTTTAAAAAATAAAAAAATCTGTACTATCAATTGCATCTCTTTCAATAGACATGATTATGTAATCATTCTTGCAATGATCTATATTTGATTATTAAATCAATGAATTAAACATACTAAAAAAATTGATGAATAATTTTTAGGTAATAACATTTCTATCTCTCTCTTCACCTCTCTATTCCATTCTCTCTCTGTTGCCATTTCTACCAATAGACTTTTCTCAATTAACTTATTTAGTTGGTTGAGCTGTGTTACATTACCAATTTACCTCAAAGCTTAAGTTGTAGGTTGTGGGCCAACAATGTATATCAAGCCTTAATGCCCCCTTCACGTGCAGCCTGGTTGCATGTGGAGGCATAAATAAACAATGAATAACACCCATATTGGGAACTCGGTAAATTTTTAACGAACTTACAATAAAGGCGGGCAACAAAACTACAGCCCAAGACTCCTGGCAACCATGACTCTTATTCCACGTTAGATTACTACTTTACCTAAAAGCTTAGGCTGTCAGGTTCTGGACCAACAACGTATATTAAGCCTTAACAAGCTGTTTTAGGACAAAGGTGGGTTATTTTTTAAAACTGTGAACTTTGCTTTTAATACAAGGTTTTTGATATTTTGGAATTAATAAGACAACTAATGTCTGGGTGGGAACACTACGTAAAAGGGTTTTAGATTATGTAAAAAACATAAAAAATCTACAAGAAATAGGTGAAAAATATAAATAAACAACTAGACTATTAGTTCTTTGCCTATAGTAAACTGCTGTATTCTATTTTTAAATTGACTGAAAATGAATAGGTAAAGGGGGAAAATTATATAAAAAAGTTAAGACTAAAGAAAAAAATTGTTTCCTAAAGTTTGAGGGTGCTGTTATTTTGGTCCCTAATGCCTAAAGTTTGAGTTTTGTCAATTATGCTCCTAATTTACAATTCGCAAGCAAAGTGTGACCCTAAGCCTCTCCACTTTGAATTGAACGAATTATATGGGGCAATTTACCTTTTTTTAGCTCGTTTTAATTTCCCTTGTAAATTCTTTCAGTTGCTACATAAAAAAAGTTATAAAAAAAATATCAACAGGACAGAACTTCGTATCAATGCCTGGCAAATGAAGCAAAAAAAAAAAAAAAATCAATCAGGGCGTATCAAGGTCCAATATGCGCTAATTGTGCTGCTTTTGAAGGAAGAGGAACATCATGACTATGTCCATATGGAGAACGTATCTTGAACATGCTTCTCAAGATTATCAATGCCAATAACAACATGGTGATTGGTGTTTAAACTTGTTATTCCGTCCTTGAGCAGCCTTTACTCTTCCCCACAAAATTTTTCAGTGACTGCATGGTTTGAAATGTGTAAGTTTAATGCTGAACTGGTTTAATGCCGAGTTGTCATTCACACATAGTAATTGATGGACATGCAAAACGGTTAGGCCTGGATATTATGAAATGAAATGTTGCTAGTGGAGGCAGCAATGGTGAAGGATGGGTGGGTGAGATCAATGCCACTGCAAGTTCCACGTATACAATGGTGCTATTGAATTTTTTTTTGCTTAAGTAGCAAATGAAAGATAGTTTTGCAAAAAAGATTAAATTGAGCTATAGAAAATGATTTTGCCACGCTATGAATGGTCAATGCGGTAGTCAATGCATTAGAGAGTGGATGGGTTCAGGGTCACAAATTGCAAAAAATGACTAAATTAAGGAGGAAATCATATATAAAAAAAAAATAAATTTAGGGACCAAAATGACATTGAACCCAAAATTTTAAGGAATCCCTTCGTATTTATCCAAAAAGGTAATAGAAAAACTTATGTGTGGCTCTGCCACTAGGCCCTTGAGTGATTAATCCTCAAAAAACAAGCAGCTAGAGAAAAGAGATAATACCAGAGATAATTTCACAGATAGGCTGGGAGAAAAACAGGTGAGTCAATCTGACAATCAGAAGAGACCTATATATTTAGGCTTGCACATTTAACTCTAGAGACAGAGCTAGAAAATCCATGCCAACAACAGACATTTAACCAAGGAGAATGGATGAATAGATGTCAAAAAATTGTTTGGAATAACCATAGTTACAAGAAAATCATTAAGGTCACTAGAATGCCTCAGTTCAACCACATCAGCTGAAAATTAAAGTCTATAAGCAGTGTTCACAAGACAAAAACATGCTTTCTCATCAGTTGTTTTACTTTCCACAAACACTTGAGCACTTCTTGTAATATTTACACAACATATTGCAATACACTATAAGTTTTTTTGTATTCAGCTTCCCAGCATTTTAGAAGCCTTATTTCCTACTTTCACTTTCCATACTATGTGCTAGCACCAACAGGAAAGGGTATAAGTACCACCAAAAATTCATATAGCAATTATTGCCCCCCCCCCCCCCCCCCCCCCCTCACCAGGAAAAAACAATTTCTTTGATATGAGGAATGTGATCCAGCACACATTGCTTACTTTCCTCAAAAAAGGACATGATGGGTCTATAGTTACATAGCTTACATGGATTCCTTAACTAAGTTGGAATGTGACCAGATGGAATCAAGTTGAAGACCCAATTTTTTCTTCCATCTAAATTAACAAGATAAATGAAACATTACAAGTTAACATCTCATTTAAAATTCCTATACGCCTTTTTGATAGTTCAACACAAATCAACTATTTAGGACCATAATATAATCTCTTATAGGCTAAAAATTATATACGATTAAATTTTGATTTTTATTTGATATTGCTTTGGGAAAAAGCAACAAGAAATGAAAAAAAATTTTGGGCTTTTGAAAAATTCATCTGCCTTTACTTTGGACAATTGTAGAATTTGGTAAAGAAAAATTCAATCTACTCTGATCAGCACATGTGTGCCAGAGATGAAAGGAACAAACTGAGAGATCTGAAGCCTTCTGAATGCATCTCAATGCTTATTTGGTACTTTTGTTGTTAAAAACAGTTCAACAAGTGGGAATCCCAATGAATGGGTGACATAAGAGAAGCCATTACTAAAGTTAAGACTACATTTTTTCATCCATGCAACCATAAAACAGCAAATTAAATATTTGGTTCGATGCTCTCGATACCATACCAGTCAGGCTGCATGAATAATGCAAATGTTGAACGCTCAAGACCAAAAGCTTCCTCTCCCTTAGGAGCCTAATAAACAACAGTGAAACAAAACAGAAATTATCAGAAAATTTGACTATTAAAAAAAAAAACAAAACAAAAACAAAAGAACTGAAATTATTTCCATAATTTGGCATGGGCATGCCTGCCTCAGTCCAATTGCATGATCTTACGTTCTTCAACCTTAGTGCATATAACAAACAAATGGATTAAGCACCATTTCCATTTTATATTCACTAACTGCAGAATTTACAATGAGATACAAATTAGTGAAATTTCCATTCATTCACCAGCGAAGGAAAAAAGGACAAACTGCTAAGACACCAACAACCTAATGTTTTTTTATTAGAAAAAATAGAAGTCCTCGCCATATCTTGATGAGTCCTAATGTTACTAGTAAACAGGCAAGAGAAAAGCAGTGCTCCATGCATCTATGCGCATGACATCATATTAATAATAACTAGTTTTAACCTGCACAATGTGTAGGAATTTCCACTCAAAAGATAAATTTGAACTAAATCTTAATCTTTATTTAACGCACTGAAAATTAGCATAAAAATTCTCCCATCATACAATGTACCCTAGTTTACTGTAAGAAGGATAGGTTATGGAAAAAAAAAGAAGGTGAATCACCCTGTAAGACAAATCCTATGCCCTTTTAGTGTGCAAACAAATACTTTGCAACCATTATTTGGATTGGCATTTATTTGTTAATAGTGGCCCATTAACGCACCCATACCCAACATAAATAAAAGGGTTAGGGCACACCCATGTAATTATAATGGGTCATAAACGGATGACCCATTTAGACCCATTTATTAATGGGTTAGATGGGTGTACCTGCTTAACCCATCAACCCATTTAAATTTTTTCCAACCTTATTAATTATAATGGTAATTAATCTATTTAATTTATTATTTTAAAAATATACTTCAAGTAACTAATATTATAATTTGAATCTCTATGTGCGTAATGTAATTACATATTGTTCAGTTCGAATATTTATATAATTACATACATAATTTGACTTGATTTTCAAACTAATAAATATGCATGCATATTCGTAATTGCATAATTGGTTTCATTTAGTTATGTCCGTAATTATATGGTATGCCATTATAGTATTGTCTATATTTATCATTTGTAATTAAATTATATAATTATATAATTAATATTATAATTCAAAAATATGAATGTAATTACGCACTTATGTATATGTAAGTAATTTGATTTACTTTGGTTTTTCAAACCAATTAGTATGCATGCATGTAAGTACTTTACATAATTTATTCAATTTAGATATGTCCATAATTTTGTAGGTATGCAGTTTATCAATTGTTAACTACACCTATCATTTGAAATTAAACTAATAATTACATAATTAATATTGTTATTCGGAAAATCTATATACATATTTTGTGATTATGAACAATTTGTGATGAATATATTTGTAATTATGCAATTATAAATGTACGCAATTGGTTTGATTCATATACATGCAACATGCATGTACATAGTTACATAATCGGTTTGGTTTAGATATTATCCGTAATTATGTAGTTATGTAATTATAGTATTGGTTATACCTAACTATCATTTGAAATTAAACTACATAATTATGTAATTAACATTATAATTTGATTACATACCCAATTTTGTAATTGTGGGATTCAAATATGTACGTAATAAGACAATTATATATGTACATAATTGATCTGATTCAGTTGTACAAACCACCGAATATGCATGCATGTACGTAATTAAATAATTGATTTGATTTAGATACGTTCACAATTATGCAGATCATTGTAATTATAACGTTAACTACACATTATTCGAAATTTAAGTACATACATAGTTACATAAGTTACATAATTAATACTATTATTTGGAAATGTATATACATAATTTTATAATATGGACAATTCAGTTTGAATATGTGCGTAATTAGCTACACGATTATATGTACATAATTGGTTTGTTCAGTCTAATTAATATACATGCATGTACATAGTTATGTAATTGGTTCTGTTTAGATATGTCTTAATTATGTAAATATGTAATTATGGTATTGGTTACACCTATCATTTAAAATTAAATAACACAATTACGTAATTAATACTATAATTTGGAAATATATTGACATAATTTTATAATTATGGAAATTCCGTTCGAATATGTACATAATGACATGATTATGTATGTACATAATTGATTTGGTTTGATTTTCCAAACCAATTAATATGCATGCATGTACGTAATTATGTACATACATAATCATGTCATTATGTAATTAATATGCATGCATCTACGTAATTATGTAATTGGTTTGATTTAGATATTTCTACAAATATGTAATTACAATATTGGTTACACATAATTGAAATTAAAATGTAACTTGGACATCTATGTATATAATTTTGTAATATATTGATACTTTGGTTTGATTCGTTCGAATATGTGAGTAAAAAATTACATAATTATATGTACATAATTGGTTTGTTTTGCTCATGAGTGTACGTAATTATGCAAACCAATTAATATGTGTGCACGCATGTACATAATTAAGTAATTGGCTGATAAAGATATGTACGTAATTATATACATATGTAATTATATTATTGGCTACAACTACCTCTTGAAATTAAACTATATAATTAATTACGAACTCAATACTAATGTTTGAATGCATGCATATACTTAATTACATAATTACGTACATATTTTTCAATCGAACAATAGATTGAATAACCTTCAAAGAGAGCAGGAAGACGTACAATGATAATGTTTGAAGATAGCTATAAGTTTCACCATGTGCAACAATTGGTTTCGCATGCTTTAAACTTAAATGGGAAATGGGTTGACCCATGTCTAAATGGGTATGGGTCATAAATGGGTCAAATATTTTATATAAATGGGTCATAAATGACCCAACCCATCTTGACCCATACCCACCCACTTAACATGTGTACTTGTTAATTAAGAAATTTCACAAAATTTTTAGATTCTGAAATAACAACAACAACATCAAACCAAGCCTTAAATCGCATTAGTTGGAGCCTCTTGCATGAATCCCCTTCCACCAATTTACATGATCATGGACAATTTCTTCCACAATTTTTTAACTAAAATTCTAATATAATTAACTAAGATTTATAGCCGTAAAAAAATAAAACTGACATTCAGTTCAATATGAAAGAAAAAATTTAAACAAAACTCCCACTCACACAAAGACTAAAAATAAAAGAATAATTATCAAAGAAATTTTAACAAAAATCTCATTTGTAATGAAAAATACAAAAAATATACCGACAATATTTGAACAACTTGTACATGTTGCACTTGGTTGAATTTTTCATTGAATCTTGGCATTGAGATGCAAATTCTGATTTGGGAATAAATTTACTTTCATTCATGAAACACCATCAAAATGCCAAATCAGATTTCAACACAAAATTAAGGAAGAGAAGCCAAGAAAAATAATAATAATAATAAAAAAGTGAAACATGGATCATTCTCCTCTCTGAATTGTTGGTCACTGGGGGTGTCGTTGGAAAATGTTGAAGCATTCAGTAAATTGGAAGACCAAATAATTAGGCCTGTCCTTACTAAAATAGCAATACCACGTAGTAATAATGCTAGATGACCAAAATAACTAGTAACTCTCGTCCTCAAGCTAGAGTATAGATATCATAATTCAAACTTCACATAAGTTGTTGCAATGACTTTCTGTGCAAGTTTCTTCTAAACAAGTGACAATCGACTTCAATGGATTTTGTCTACTCATGGAAGACTGGGTTGGAAGCAATATGAATAACACCTTGATTATTACATATCAACTTGGCTGTAAATGATACCAAAAAAAGAAGTGGTAGACATAAAATAACTTGGGATGAGGTAGAGAGGAAGGATTTTATAGCTCTTAAGTTAGTCGAAGAAAATTCCCTCAAACGCATGAATTGGTGGAAAAGCGTTCATATAACCAAACCCACGTAGTGGGATTTAAGGCTTGTTGTTATTGTTATTGTTGAACTCCACAAACCGAGAATGTGGAAAATCAAGTTCTTCCAACATGTTCATTAACCAAACATATTCACATGTAGGGTGAGCCATGGCTTGATACTTTGACTCAATACTTGACCTAGACAACATAATTTATTTCTCATCTCTTCTAAGATACAAGTTACCAACAACAAAAATGCAATACCCGATTATTAATCTTCTTTCGAAAAGTGATCTAATGCAATTAGCATTTGTATATCCTTGAATATAAGTGTGACCTTGATTTTGATATAACATACCTCTTCCACGTGCACCTTTGAAGTATCACAAAATGCAAATGATTGCATCCTAGTGACTTGTTCTCGAAGACTCTAGAAATTGGCTTATAACATTTGCTATGATTGGTTGAGCAATTGTAAGATAGTATAACTTTCCAACTAGTCTTTGATATCATAAATGGGCACCCAAAAAATCACCCTATTTAGGATCCATGGGTGTACGGTTTGGATCCAAACAACTTAGTCTTATATAAAAGATTAAAAACATACTTCCCCAGTGGCGAATTGGTTCCATATGAGATTTGGATAATTTTATACCCAAGAAGAATTTCATCCTAAATCTTTGGTCTTAAATTTATCTGGTAGAAAATGCTTTGAGCATTGGATGCCTCGATTATCTCCACAAGTAATCACAATATCATCCAAACACAGAACAAGCATGTATGACAATAAAATATAGAGTGATCTATTGCACACCATTAGAGATCAAACTCAAGTATTATAGTACTGAATCGACCAAAACATGGTTTAGGAGACTGCTTTAAACAATACAATGATTTCATGAGCCAACACACTAAGTTTGACTCTAGAAACAAACCTAGGTGGTTCCTCCACATCCTTTTGAACATCACCACGTAGGAAGGAATTCTTCACATCGAATTGATGTAGAGGCTTCTAAAATGTGGTGGCTATGGAGATGAACAAATGAGGCAAGTTGGAGACAAAGGAGAATTCGTCTTAATAATCCAAACCGTACACCTAAGTGTATTCCTTAGAAACAAGGTGGTCTTTTAAATGGTCACACCACCATTAGATTGATTTTCACGTTATACACCCAATGACAACTAGTCAAGACTTATAAAGATGAAGAGGTACCAATTCCTAAGTATAATTATCCTATCATGCACGCATCTCTTTCAACCATTGCAATCCTCCATTTAGAATAGGCTAAGGTTTCGAAAATAGATTTAGGAACAACAACAAAATATCATAGTATTAATAACATAATATTAAGGTGATAAGAAATCATAGAAAATGAAATTTGAGATTGGCTTCTGTGTGCATGTGCTTACCTTTCTAGATAGCAATGGGAAGATCAACATTTCTGGAAATGGGTCATCAGATGAAGAAATGATAGGTGTAAAAGTAAAATTTGGAGGAGACTTCTCTTGAGCTGCCATTGTGTATACACTTGCAAATTAGCACGATCAAGGTGCAATAAAGACTTAAACTAGATAAAGATACATGATTGGACGAATATAATAAACCAGAATCAAGAAGGTTAGGCAGAGGAAGGGATTCGTTGAGATCAAAAGCACTCAAGGAATTGGAATAATATGGTGTAGACTAAAAGAAAGTATCATAAACAAAAAATGATGCAAGGTAGGCACAAGATAACTAGTGAACAATACCAGACTTAATCATATAGGTAGCAAAATTGGGTACTAAAGTAGTTCTTAGCAGTATCACTTCCAAGTAGGAGTGTAATCGGTTCATTTTAGTTCAGTTTTAGCCAAAACTGATGACTAGATTGAAATCACCGGTTTCCAAAATTCTAGACTGAAACCAAACTGGAAACTGAAGTTTCAATAGAGAATCAAACCATTAGTTTAACAGGACTGTTTGTTTACCTTTCGGTTTTTGAATATTTTGGATTGTAAAATTGAAGCTTCTTGGGCCATCATCTAACCCACGTGATGTGGCTCGATAAAAAATAATGTATAATTAACAGAGGCATATACGAGCCCAATATTAAGCCCAGTGGCCAACCCAAGCAGTCAGCACAGGCCTTTTCACCTTTCTTTGATGGGTTGGGAAGAGGAAGTCTTGGCTTTTTGTAAGGTATAGGAAGATTTCGCACTCACAACCTAGCTGAAGTGAGACAACTGTAATAGGGCATCCGAACATAAAGGGCGTGCGAAGGCGTGTGGCTGTGGGCTACAATTCAAGGAAGCATTTACCCCACATTGACCGAGTACAAGGAAAAGAGATTCTTGATCTCCTTTAAGACCTATTCTACTTCCCCCTTCAGTTTTGTTACACACATGCCTCCAAGATCAAACAACCAAACAATAAATTTGCAGAATTAAAATGAAATAAAAATGTTTAATTACATATAATAATATAACTACGGTTATTTTAAATTTAAATTACATACAGAGCTAAACTTCAGCTTTTTTGTTTGGTTTACATACAAAACTGAAACCAAAATCGAAATTGGAAACCAATGTTTTTTATTTTTTTTTTAATAAAAAAGTTTAAGAATAAAAACTGAAAACCGTAACTAAAAAACCGAGCCAAGAGTGAGACGGTTCGGTTTCGGGTGGGATTTTGGTTTTTCTATAATATTTGCACACCCCCAGTATTATGTACTCAACTAGGAAAATCAATTAGTTGTTATTTTGTAAGACACAAAAATTCTGAATAATTCAAAAATGATACTTTATTAAATAAATCCAAGTCGTCCTTGAATAGTCATCAAACAAAAGTTACAAAATATTGAAACCCCCCGATTAAGAATTCAAACATGCTAACATAAAAGGGCTGACCGCCCATTTATTGACTTAGGAAGCAAATTGATGCTTTCAAAATTGACAAGGCACACACAAAAACAGAACTAGGATAGGTGACCTCCTAGGAAGTCCTCGTGTTGCACCCCTTTTTTTAAAAAAAATGCCCCCATGGGCATGGAACAGTGGTAAAGCAGGCGGGGATAACATGAGTATCAGAGGTTCGATTCCCATTGGTGACAAAGTCATGGTGCGCTTTGTAGCTCCTTAGGGGGTCCCATCCGCACGACGTAAAGGAGGGGCCATGGGAGGGTAACCGCTTCCTGAAATCAACCCAAGTGTGAATAAGCCGCGACCGCATCCGATTTACCTGCCCAACGAACTAGGGGGGAGGGTTGCCAACCTATGAGTTTGGTGCCGCATCGGGGCGGGGGGGTCTGAAGAGGGGCTTGTCGATGGCTGGAGTTCTCACAATAATCCAAAAAAAAAAAAAAAAAACCTACTTTTTAAGCTTGTCTAATGAAGGTGTACCCAGGCAACAATGGATTTAGAGTGGTGTAGTAGCAGTGCGGGCAATAGAAGGAGATAGCAACTCAAAGTAGTGAAGTTCACAAAACCTAATGTCAGCCATCAAGTCTTCCTCGTCTTCAAATCCTAAATGACAACATAGCAAGGAAAGGGTGTTCTTGAATAATTCACGGTTTTTGTAATCTTGCGAACAAATATAAGATTGAAGTGAAATTTGGGAATATACATAAGAAAATAAAGAGAGACAGAGGAAGTGGGATTTCTGTCCCTATTCCCCTAATGGTAGCATTGGTTTCATTAACAAGGGTAGGACAAGGTAAGCTTTCAAAATACTAGAGAGTGGGAAAGAAATTTGTCATACCAGTCACATGATCAATGGCGGTTAAATCTAAAATTGAAGTACTAGTGTGAGAAATTGCAAGTGGTAGGGATACCTAGCAAGAGATGCAACAAGAAGAGAAGCTTGCTAAGAAGGTTGATACTACTAGAACATAGAATACTCATCCACATATATAGTAGAGTGCTCCCCACCTTAGCCTGAGAAGTTGGAATTTGAGGTGGTTGCATTGGCCATGTGTGGCGGTTTACCGTAAAGATCCTAACATTCCTCAAGTATCGCCTCCTTGTCCAAAGAGAGGGCACTTGTCAAGAAAAGGGGGGGGGGGGGGGTTCTACCATGCCCACCCCTAGAACTTCTACTTGGTGGAAAACCATATCACCTTGTGTAGTGAAAGAAGTATCCTCAAAGAAATAGGTTCAAACACCATAAGCAGAGGCTAAGGAATGTGTACAGGAGGAAGCATTAAGCACAAAGGAAGTGAGAATAAACATCAGCAAAGGATGGCAACTCTACACTACTGATGATTTGGGACCATCCCAAACTCGGTTTTAAATTTGCCATAACCTGAAGAACTTTCATATGCTTCCTCTGCTTTTGCATCTCACAGACATTCGTGGTTATGGGTTGCGCAGTGTTGAATTCCTCATGGATGATCTTCACCTCTGCAGAGTACTCTTTGCACTCCCATTTCCATGTTGTAACTGAAAATACTCCATGGATAAATCGTATATACAATTATACATGTAATGTTATTAGAATATAAGAGCTTTACATAATCTCAAATCTCTTTGCATACATCCAAATGCGTGCACATTTGTGCAATTTAGGATTCCATTGAGTTTCACAGTAGGGAGATTATGAATGCATCTTCTAAGATCCGAACTTCTTTTCATTTGTCATTACTAGGTGCGAATTGAAACAAGTGTTCAGGTTTACCTTAAGAGTGTCAAATAGATCTTGATAGCCTTAGACTGTAGCACATAATTCTTTGTGTACAACTTCTTAATTGTTATCTATGACAATGATTAAGGAAACATGCTTTACGGATTCATCGACTCCACCCCAATTCTGACAAACAAGACCATCAATGAACAAGGGCAATGGCTGGAACAAACAAAACAACCACAAACAAGTGAACAACTGAAATGACCATGAACGAGTCACCAACTAGCATAACACTGCCACAACCCCACGAAACTAACACACAACCCTAATGTCACTACCAAAAAATCTTTCACAAAGTGTCAAGAGTGAAAAGCCAGAGAAGGTTGGATCTTTGAACAAAAGACATTACCCACAGCTTGATACTATGGGGTATGGAGGTATTCAAGGCATTTAGGAAGAAACTGGAGCAAAAACAGTCCTTAATGAGCTCTCACGTGCTGATGTGTGGTGCCAAAATCCGGCTTTCAGTCGGCACGTGGGGGCTCCTTCGGTGATGAAATTTCAGTGTTACAGATCTGCAATATCTCTGGCTATCTATGGGGTTGATTTGCAAAATCTGAAGGGGTTCTTAAAATTCTGACCTGGCAGTGCTGTCCAGGTATCTTTCTTGCGACTTTTGTGTTTCCTGGAGACTCTTGGAGTTGCTTCTGGTCTTTGGTGGTGTGGATGAACCTCCTATAGTGGCAAGTTTGCATGAGATCGCTTCGTATTGATGTGGTCACTATTATAGAGGTGGAGCCCTAACTATCATTTTGGGTATTTGAACCCAAGTTTCACTCGTCCTAGGTTTCATTTCATTATTGTTAACTTATTGTTTTGTTCACTTCACAAAAATTTAGCATATTAATGTCCTAACCCAAGCACAAGAATACCAGACACAAAAACCTTAAAATAAATTTGAGATCAAATTGTGATCTAATAAAAAAAACCAGGATTGAATGACTGAAATAGAATGAAAAGTTTCAATAACTGCATAGGTTCAGTCCTTGAGTTGATTATTAAAAAGTATGACACATCATGCAGTGAGTAACATAGCAAATGTTTAAATAATTATCTCACATAGTTTGCCACATGTTTTAGTAATCATCTGACAGATTGAAGATATGTAGCTTTTCAAACTTTTTTATTTTGGTTATTCTTCAATCTAATTTATTTACTAGATTACAGTTAACCTCAAATTTAGTTTCTAAAGAACATAAGAATTATAAATGCAAAAATTACCCTGACACAATGCGGTGTAGCACAGAGATAACCTCTTGACAGTATTTCAGTGGTTTCACCAACTTGGTAAGCTATTTCATCTTCTCCATAGACAACCTAATACATCCACAAAGAAAAAAAGGAGTTAAAAGAGTCAACATGCGTCTATTGGAATAGAGACAAGAATTTCATTCCACCAAATTTTGTTTCTTTATGAACGGCTATTTACTTGTGCATGCATGACTCATGTGACATATAGGAAAGACACCAAATCAAAGAAGGATATACAGATGCTGTTTCACAGGTTTATAACTGTGGTGGAAAACGCATGACACAACAATTTATAGTTAATACATTTATTCCCCATGATTTTAAGCCATAAATATTTTGATTTGATTGTAACATATTTCCCAAAATCTGGCCAGCGCTTAAAAAAATAACATTTTCACAGTTATCTCAATTTTTTTTCTAAAATTCCCTTGAACTGAAATACCTTACTTTACTTCATTAACATATTATATGAAACCTGGGACAGAAATATGCTTTTTTTACTTTTCTGGTTTAGTTGGAACCTAAACATAACCAGTACATTTTCAACTTTTACCTCACTATTTAGTTATTATTCCGACAAAATATCCCATTTAAAAGTGTGAGATATCCCATGATATCAGCAACATAAATTTTAGTAAAGGGGGAAAAAAAGCAAAACAGAATATGAAACAAGCAATTGTAAGAGGCTGCAATCAGTTGGATAATAAAAAATGTAAGTAAACCCATGCATTTCTGGAATTTCAAGAAAAAGAGTAAGTACTTGGACAATTTGGCCAGTTCGTGTCCTGATGTAAAGACCAGCAGCACTATCAGGGCAAGGTATTTCTACATTGTCTCTCACAAACATGCCACAGGTAAGACCTACATAATGAATTCAAGTGAAAATTAGATGCATAATGACCCAAAAAAAAAAAAAGAACTAAAAACTTGAGACTGCACAAAAAATAAACTTTTTTTATAGCCAAAGATATGCATTAGATAGAATAAGAATGTTCAATCAGGAGAAGAGACATCTCCTTAATAAAGCCGAAGAAACCCCAGGGAAAACAAAAGAAGAAAACAAATAAGTGTAAAAAAACAATCCAAGGAAATCAGCACAGCGTAAGATGTAATGCCCCGACCTGCCACGTGAGCCCGGGGTGCTACTAAAGTGACATCTGCGTACCTAATACCATAATCATTTAACAATAATGCAGCGGAAGTAATGAAACATTCTCCATACATACATTATCAGAGTTCTAAGTTCGTTCATACATAAAGGTTTCCATGCATCCATATTACAATCCGACCAAAATTGGACAACTAGTTCGGTCCATACGACCATCATACAAGCCCTAAGCCTGACAACATAACTTACATACACTAGAGTTCTTACAGACACTCTAAAAAAAGGAACTAATCTAACTTTCACCCCCTGATCCTGCTAAGCACGATGCCTGTAGTTTCCTGAAAAGATGATTTGTATATTGGGGTGAGACACTTCTCAGTAAAAGTGATCAAGTTAATATGAGTGTGTGGGCAACATGCTTTTAGTGCTTACAGAAAACATTCATTCTTCATATAACCGAAAATAGTTGTCTTAACATCATATGTACATATATAGTTGGAAATACTCGTTTCGTTTTCTTGACATAAACACTTCATTCATTTCATAACGTCATCATTTACATAAATGTACATATATGCATGCCATGTATAAACCCCCGTGGTTAGGGTTGTGCTGCCCGAAGGCTAGACTAAGCTTGGGGTGATCAACCCAGACAAAGTCCAAATTCATCCGCGTCATAACTCCAACTACGCAGGCATCCACAACGTACTTGCGTGCCCTGATTGCCTTATCGTGTCCTGAAAGTCTGACCTTCCAGGTATGGTACACCCTCTACCGAGGCTAATCGACATAGACCACAACACCACTCTCACAGTACAGTGTGGCGCACATGGTCACATATATAAATCCTAACAACAGTACCGTGCTCCAAACATAATGGTCCATCAGGGTTCCTAAAGCATATCGTGTAATTTAAGTAATAAAACCATATTTCATAATCATTTCATATAAAACCTGACATGTAACTTCCGGCCCTCGACTGTCATATCATACTTGACTCACAGCCGTTAAACATATACCTGGCCCTCACGACGGTAAACATCATCCTGTATTTTCACAAGCAGTTCCAGTATATTTTGCAAACAGTTCAGTATTTCACAAACATTCATCATTTCGGTTATAACATAATACATACATACCATTCACCTTCCACACAATCTCCTGTACTTTAAACATAACCCATAGGCAACCATGAAAACATAGTATTTATGGTTTAAAAACATAAAACCAGCCTTCCCACCATTCATTTGTATTTAAAGTAGGATACCATATATCCTAGGTTTGAAAATGACCTTTTGAACGGTCGGTTTTTGAAACCTCAACTGAAAACATAAATACACTCCATAAACATTTCGTACGGTTCAAAATCATTAAAAAGCTGACTTAACTAGATCCCTTTACCTATTTCCTGAAAAACAACCCAAAATGCTCGAAAACTAAACCCTAGCTTTTTTCCGATTTCGAGAATCTGCTCCGTTAGACTTGTAGATATTCACTCCCTGATCCTCGTGCTAACTTCCGATTGTTAAAACGGGCAACGATCGGTAAAAGATCGAAGTGAGAGAGAGAGAGTGGGCGTGGGTTCTAGAGAAAGATAGAGAGAGAGTTATATAAAAAAATACATAACTTAGCTCTTAAGTAACTAAAATATCTCCTCCAAAATATTTATATATAAATATCTAAAAATATCTCCTCCAAGATATTTATTATTATATTTATTTATTTATTATTTAATTTTATTTTATTTTTGTTCGGGTTATTACATAAGAAGTCAATAGAGAATGCTAATCCTGCTAAATATCTAAGAAGCATATCCCCTTGAAATTACCATTACCCATGCACCACACAAAGAAGCCAAAAATGAATCTTCTCCTAGACCAACAAAAATGCTAATTTTTTCCCTGAACAAATAAGCGAGTTTTGTTCCTTCTACAAACATCAAAAACTACTGCAAATAAAGCACTAATCCATAGAACTTTTCCTTCCTTCTTCGTACCAAACCCAACAAAAGATATTGCCGAAACTCCTCCATTGTCCCTGGACAAACCCAAATTTCTCCAAAATAACTGGATAACTTGTTCCGAACCTTCCACCCAAAATTATAGTGCAAGAAAAGATGCAGTGCAGATTCTGAGAAGTTAAAATAAAGCATGCATATATCTGGAGAGAAAGCCCTTAAAGGCCTCCTAATCTATTTTCTAAACATTGGATACTAAACTAGTAGACCTATAATTAGAAATCTTAATCGACCTACTTTTCCTCGGCACCAGGTAAGTATTTATATATAAAGAAGTCTGCACAATTTACTAAGTACTAACTTATGTTCTTAAAATATCTTGCACGGCTAATTGGTGGATGATGTATGAATCAAGTGCTCCAACCATAAGGAAGCTAGCATTGCGCATTTTGTGACAAACTGCATCTTCACCAGCTTGTGAACAAAATTGGAGCACATTTGCACTTATTCACAAGAAGCAAAGAAATAGACTAGCCTACACCAGACTTTAGTAGCTTGTTTTTTGTTATTACAACAGGAAACTTCAAATAAGAGATATGGTGGCCAAAATGGACAAAGTGGCTGAATAAGATCCCTTGGACCTTCTTGAAATATCGGTTGAATTGGGTGACGAGGAAGAGTATCCACTTTTCTAGTGGATTAGACCATCCCATCTTGATGAACGAGATGACAATCCCCACCCACAAATGGCCAAGCATGCACGAGATGAGATTGGCATTGATGTTTATCAAGTAATGATAGAAGAAGTAATATCTAGCACCGATGATTCACAAATGAATCTTGGGTCTAGATATGGAACTCAATCCACTATGCCTTCTGGTGGTGAAGATGATAATGACGATGACGATGCTAGTGGTAACAGATCTAACCTCGGCAGTAGTACTGGGCAAGGTGGTGATGGTGGGGACTATGAAGAAAATGAGGGATGGCAAGATTATAGATCATAAGTGGAATACACATCCTCCCCAACTAGAAGATGAGGGTTTACAAATAGAAACGCGTTCAGTTGATAAGCAGTACAGTCGTAGAAGGGAAAAGGGAGGATGCATCAAATAGAAGAGGAGACCTTTTCCCTTAGTTTGGAATCTATGAGTATAGGAACAGAGCATGACTCCAATAGTTATAGTGATTATCAACATATGGCCAACCGTTTCCATATGCATATGAGCATGCACAACAAGATGGAAATTGGCAACCACATACCTATGGGTATGGACAAACAGACCAAGAATATAGGTATGGCCAATATGCAAATGCAAAACAATCCTATGGACATATACAACAAGTAGAACCTCCAAAAAGGCATTTGTATCTGGAAGTTCCCTCTTCCTATTTTCGACTGAGGCACGGGCAGTTCTTGATGCCCTACAAGATCTTTTGGCCGAGTAAAAATTGCCATGAAGCAAATGACTATGGAAGAGTATGAACAACACATGTACACCTATACTCAATATTTTGGAAATTATATGACATGGAATGATTATTGTATACAATATATGTCATCTCGAAATCCCAATGAAAGGAACAAAAGAGATGACTTTGAGCCACCAATAAACTTTATGTGGTATTAGATCATTAAATGTATGATATTTATTGAAAATGTAGTTATTTAAAATGATAAATTTATTGGTTTAAATCATCAAAGGAATAGCTTCAAAACTTTACAATCATTTGAATGTTCTTCACTTCATAGCTTGTTTCGGGATATGCGGTTTAATACTCTAAACACTAAAAACTTGTCATATATGCATTTTTCAATGTATTTTGATACCATATTAAGCATAATCATCTATTTTAATATTCCCTAAAGTTTTATTGTAATTTCTTTAAATCGAAATCGAAATCGAAATTTCCATCGAAATTGAAATTTAAGTCCTTGATCAGAAGTAAGTATGGACCCATGGAGATCTATTTCTCATATTTATCCCCTATTTACTCCTCACATTAAATTTGCGTTGGGGAGGGGTTCTCCGATTTGCTTTTGGAAAGATCCATGGTTAGGGAATGATGTTCTAGCCACATTTTTACTCGTCTCTTTTGTTTGAGCTTAGGGTAGAATAGTATGATTCCTTTCTTTGTGGTTGATTCGGGTAGCCCTTTGGTTTCTTGGAACTTTCATTTCAAACTGTCCTCTTTGTTGTCATTATTGAACAATTGTCATCTTTCTTCAGCTAGAGATACTTGTTCTTGGGCGTTGGATCATTTAGGGGTGTATTCTTGTAAATCATTTTTTGAGTTTTTGACCCATTACAATTTTTGTTTCCCCCTATATTCTTTTATTTGGAAAGCAAAAGCTCCCCCAAAATTAAGGCTTTCATTTGGCTGATTGTGCTTAATAGAATCAATGCTAATAACCTGTTGCAGACTAGGAGAAGGCCTTCTCTCCAGGTCTTTGTGTGCTCTGTTACTTGAGTTCTGAAACAGCACCTCATCTGTTTTTACACTGTGATGTAGGACAAGTATTAGAACTTAGAGACAGGAAGATAAATGAGAGAATTAGGGCAGAGAATTAGAAGAAGAGAAGGGAAGAAAAAGAAAGAAAGAAGAAGAGAGAAGAAGGAGAAGCAGCAGAACAAGGCCAGAACTGAAGAATAAGCAGAGAGAGAAGGACAGAAAGAGGAAGAACAGAACAGATATGGGACAGGAAGGAGGAGGAGGAGGAGGAGGAAGAAGAAGAAGGAGGTGGAGGAAGAAGGAGAAGAAGAAGAAGAAGAAGTAGCAGCAGCAGCAGGAGGACAGAAAAGACAGAAGAAAAACAGAATTTGAAGAGAACAGAACACAGATGAGAGAGGAGGAAGAAGAAAAAGGAAGAAGAATGCAGGAACCTGAAGGGGAGAGAGAGGAGGAAACTGCAGCAACCTGAGTTCAAATCAGTAACTGTACAATAATTTACATGTCCGGCACTTATACCCACTACTAACTAAAACACATATTTACATAAAATCCCCAATAAAACAAGAAATTACAAAATAACCTCAAGGTACTTAAATACAAAAAATAAATCTAAATTGACTAAACTTATAAAATAACAAGAGTTTTCCCAAACTAGAATATAAAAACCTAGATACAATATGAACATCTAAAATTCTCCATTGGTTGTTCTCCATCACACTATGAATGCTTGCAGAATCTGGAATAAATTATTTTGTGTGTTGGGAGAAACTTGAATTTGCCCTGCATTGGTAGATGGCATGTTGTCTAATTATTATGAGGGCTTTGAAAGAAGGAAGAAGAGGGCTGAACATTGCAATGTGGCATTTTCGCAGCTTGCATAATGCAAGGATTTTTTCAGGGAGAAAATTCAATTGGCAGCTTGTCTGGGAGAAGATTCAATACCTCACCTCTTTATGGTGCATTGGCTTTGGGTGCTTCAAGGAAGTTAGCTTTCCAAAGTGTTGGAAAGTTTCCAAATTTATCTAGTCAACTCTCTTTGATTATAGGAGAAATTTCTGTAATTATGTAAATATTCTTAGGAGATATTCTAGGATGTATTCTTAGGAGATATTCTAGGAGATTTGTTAGCAATTGTCATTCTTTCCTTTTGTTATTCTTTCCTTTATTATTCTTTCGTTTTAGATTATCCTTGTAGTCTATAAGACATTCAGATTGTACTTTATTTTAAAATAATAAGAAATACTATTTCAACTCTTCTCCACTTCTAGATGGTATCAGAGTAAGGTTTTCTTTTCCTTTCGACAGATATAGCCTCTAAAACGTACGCCTTATTGCCTTAACCCTGTTCAGCCTCCATTATGTCTGAAATTTCCGAAACTTCCACCATGGCCAGACCTGAACCTGTGGTCAACACCAAAACTAAAACCAAAGTAGCCCATACTGAACCCCATTCAGTCCAAATCACAAATATCCATCTCAATGAAGCCAATGGTCTCAGTCAGTTCGAATGTATATCCGTGGGAGAGGTAAGATTGGGTACCTTACTGGTGAAACCAAGGGCACTGACAGAGCCGACCCATCATATGCTATATGGGATGCTGAAAATTCCATGATTATGGCTTGGCTTGTGAATGCAATGGATGAAGATATTAGTGCTAATTACATGTGCTATCCTACTGCAAAAGAATTCTGGGATAATGTTGGTCAGATGTATTTTGAGCTTGGAAATTATTCTTAGATTTAAGAATTGCAACAAAAAATTGGCAAGACCCAACAAGGGGAAGACAGTGTGACTAAGTATTTTTAATGTCCTTAAGGGGCTGTGGCAATACTTGAATCTATTCAATGATTATGAATGGAAGAGCCCTGATGATTGCAATTACAACAAGAAGATGGTGGAAAATGCAAGAATTTTTAAATTCTTGGCTGGATTCAATGATGAGTTTGATGAGGTCAGGGAGAGGATTCTTGGTAGACAACCTTTGCCTCCAATCGGAGAGGTATTTTCTGAAGTGAGACGCGAAGATTGTTGTTCGAATGTTATGCAAAATAAAAAAGGGGCTGATGGAACAGTGGAGAACTCGGCGTTGGTTGCTGCTAATCCTACTGTTTTGGCTGCTGCTAATGCCTCCGTATAACGGTCATATCCCAATCAAAAATTGAAAACAGAATGGAATTTCTATATTTCTTAAATAATTTCGTACAAACCAATATACAGTATTTATAATACAATAGGAAAAAAAACTAAATATGGAAACAATCCCCTAAAAGAATCTCTTTCAATAATATACAATCCTCTACATATATACTTAAAATACTTCAAGATACTCGGGATTTCTACACTCCCCCTCAAGTTGGATCATAGATATTGATCGTATCCAACTTGCAGATGAAATCATCAAAGCTTTGTCGGGCTAATCCTTTGGTAAAGATGTTAGCAGTTTGTTCCTTGGTAGGTACATAAGTCATACAGATGGTTTCTTCTTCAACCTTCTCTTTGATAAAATGTCGGTCCACTTCTACATGCTTAGCCCTACCATGTTGAACTGGATTGAGAGAGATACCGATGGCTGCTTTGTTGTCACAATAGAGTTTGATAGGGAATTTCACTAGGATCTGTAATTCTTCCAAGAGTTTCCGTAACCACAGTCCTTCACATATCCCTTGTGCAACTGCTCTGAATGACTCAAGCCACTATATTTTGTTTTTTGCTCTACCAAATTACCAAATGTTCCCATACAAAGGTGCAATATCCGGTGGTAGACATTCTATCTTCCGCTAATCCTACCCAATCCGCATCTGGGAAAATTTCTACTTCCTTACTTTCACATTTCTTGAAGAAGAGTACTTTGCCCAGAGGGTCCTTGAGGTATCTGAGGATCTTGTACATAGCATCTAGGTGAGTCTTTTTCGCTGAATGCATGTGTTGGCTTACCATGCTTACCGCAAATGCAATTTCGGGTCTAGTATGTGATAGATAGATTAGTATACCAACCAATCTCTGATACCTCCCCTTTTCAACTGGTATTCCGCAGTCTTCGACCCTCTTTACTGCCTCAATCAGGGTTTCACTAGGTTTGCATCCAAACATGCCGGTTTCGATTGGGAGATCAAGGATATACTTTCGCTGAGAGACACTGATACCCCATTTTGATCCAGCAACTTCCATTCCCAAGAAGTACTGCATTTGTCCCAGGTCTTTAACTTCAAACTTAACAGCTAGGACTTTCTTCAATCTTTCCATCTCCACTGTATCATCTCCAGTTAGGATTATATCATCAACATACACTATTAGAATTGTTTTCTTACCACTTTCAGACTATTGGAAGAACATAGTGTGATCTGATTGCCCTTGTCGATATCCTTGGTTCTTTATCACCTTTACAAATCTGTCAAACCATGCTCTGGGAGATTGCTTGAGTCCATACAGGGAGTTCTTGAGTTTACATACTTTTTTTTCTTCACCTTTCTTACTGAAACCTGGTGGTATCGTCATATAGACTTCTTCTTCTAACTCGCCATTTAGAAATGCATTCTTAATGTTGAGTTGTTGTGGCGGTCAATCTAAGTTAGCTGCCAAGGACAGGAGGATCCGAACTATATTCAATTCTGCCACTGGTGCAAATGGCTCCATGTAGTCAATGCCATAGGTCTGTGTAAACCCTTTTGCAACAAGTCGGGCTTTATACCGTTCAACCGTCCCATTAGCTCTATATTTCACTGTGAAGACTCATTTGCAGCCTACTGGCTTCTTTCCTTTAGGCAAATTCATGACATCCCAAGTTCCATTTTTTTCAGGGGCCCACATTTCCTCCATGACTGCTTCCCTCCATTCAGGAATCTCCAGGGCTTCTTGGATATTCTTTGGAATTTTTATTCTACCAAGGTTAAAGGTAAAAGCACGATACCTTGTAGACAGAGTTTTATAAGACATGTATTTTGACCAGGGATATAGAGTACATGACCTAGTTTGTTTTCTGACTACAATGGGTAAATTGATATCATCAGGTGCAGACTTATCAGAAGGAAGCTCATGGTCATCTATTACCTGATTAGGATTGGGCGTGGACTCATGGTTGCTCAAAGCTATCACTAGTTCTAACTCTCTTGGCACCTCAAGTATGAGATTCTCCTTGTTCTTTATTTTTGGCTTTCTTAAGTAAACAAGTATTTCCTTATTATTTTGTTTTTCTGCATCTCCCCCTGAGTTTAACTGATCTTTTGCATATGACAGGTCAAGAAATGATGCAATGGCATACTCAGTAGATGGCACAGATTCATCAACAGAAAAATAAAAGAACCGATCTTCACTCCACTTCTCCCCATGAAGGGAGAGCTTTTGGAAATAAGGAGTGGTTTCAAAGAATGTGACATCAAGGCTAACAAACAATTTTTTTTGTGACAGGGTCATAACATTTGTAGCCTTTCTGAGTAGGAGAGTAACCAATAAAAACGCACTTAATGGCACGAGGTTCCAATTTATCTTGATTGTGAGCATGAACATGAACAAATGCAATACATCCAAAGATTTTTAGAGAGAGATTGGAGTGGAGCCGAGAGTTAGGAAAACATTCCTGAAATTTCTGGAGAGGAATGGCAAAAGAAGACCCAACTTTGGCATTTGATTAATGAGATGTGTAGCTGTTAAAATGGCATCGCCCCAAAAATATTTTTCATATTTGTAGTGAACATCAATGCCCAAGCTACCTCAAGAATATGCCTATTTTTATGTTCAACAATCCCATTTTGTTGAGGGGTATCCACACAGGAACTTTGACAAATAATTCCATTTTCTTGAAGGTAATGTCCCAAGATATCCTTGAAATATTCCGTACCATTATCAGTACGTAAAATTTGAATGTGAGTTTGGAATTGTGTTTGAATCATGGAGTGGAAACTGACGAAAATACAACAAAGTTCTGTTTTATCTTTCAACAAGTAAACCCAACAAATATGAGTATGATCATCAATAAAAGTAACAAACCATTTCGTATGAGTCGCTTAAAAGAGCATGAGGGCCCTTATAAATTATTGTGAATCATAGTAAACGAGCTAGATGGTTTGTATGCAGACTTTGGAAAGGAATTACGTTGGTGTTTTGCAAGTTCACAAATCTCACACTGAAAATCAGAAGACGTTTTATTTGAACAAATAAAAGCAAATAAACGTCTTAAATATTGAAAATTTGGATGACCCATCCTAGAATGCCATGACAAAATTTCATTATCCTAAGAAACTGATGCAGAATCACAAATAGCATTTTGACATTGTTTACTCATATTCGCCACCTCAAAGTAGTAGAGTCCCTCGCACTCCTTAGCATTGCCAATCATCTTTCCCGATGATAGTTCTTGGAAAATACAATGAGAGGAAACGAATTTAGCAGAGCAATTGGAATCTTTTGTTAATTGGCTAATGGATAACAAATTGCAAGACAGTCTAGGGATTCGAATAGATGATAGAAATTAGTTATATGATCAGAAGCACCAGAATCAATGATCCATGGTGATTTGGAATGAGAGATGGTATTTAAGGTTGTCAAAAAATTACCTCGATGGGCTAATGAACCAGAAGGAATACGTGTGGAAGAAGCCAACACCTCAGTTAGCCCGTCATGTGGAAAAATTACCGCAGGCCCTGGAAGTGCTTTTCCCCCAAATGGCGATCCAGCAATTTGGAGCTAGAGGGTGTCGTCGTCGCAAAAGAGGTCAGGTTCAGTGTTTGACACCAGATTCGGCCTCCCGATAGAGTGAAGAAGGCGATCAGCATCCCTGCTTGTTGAGTATCCCAAATGATCACTGCGGTTGCCATAGTAGTGGTGGTCTTCTAGGGGTTGCAATTATAAGAGGACAGCGATTGTACGATTATGACTTGAGCGTGACGGCTGATCTGCCGCCAAATGATGGCTGCAACTTTAGGCGAACCTGGCTCACCGACGTTTGAATGGCCGAGTTTTGTCGAGGATGTTCCAGGGTTTTTTGCCTCATGGAGCTTCAACTGCTGAATAAGAGGCTTTCCATTCGACAGCACTGGCACCTTCATCGGAGCCAACTGATGGAACTTCCGAGAAGGCATCGACTGCGACAACTCAGGGCTCACTCTCTCCTGCTTGCTTGGAGAGGGTTTTGGCGTGGAAGGAATCATCCTTGATGATGATGACGATGACGACAACGACGACGACGAGAACGATGATGAGGAAATTAAAGCTTCGCGACACAAGATCGGGCGGCGTCTGAGAATCCAATCCCAGTCATCATTGGGCAATGCGGCCAGGATGCCAAATTTCTCCGCTTGCGGTATCTCGCGATGACGTTGGCAATGCGCCTGATCCGTGCCGGCGTCGCCAATCCAGAAGATGTTGCCTACATCAAGCTCGTCGCCGCCGCCGCCACCGACTACGATTTTCGGTTGAGACAGAGAGCAGATGTTGAGGAATCGATCGGACAATGGAGCTCTACTGTTGATGGCACCGTCTGCCATTGCTAACTAAGGTTTAGAAACCTAACTCTGATACCATGAAAACATAATGGAATTTCTGTATTTCTTAAACAATTTCGTACAAACCAATATACAACATTTATAATACAATCGGAAAAAACTAAATATGGAAACAATCTCCTAAAGAATCTCTCTCAATAATATACAATCCTCTACATATATACTTCCCTAAAATACTTCAAGAAACTCGAGATTTCTACAAAAATCTCGAGTATGGTGTGACTATTGTAATAAGCCACGCCATACCCGAGAAACCTGCTGGAAACTACATGGAAAACCAGCAAATTGGAAGAGCAGCAAACCTGGACCTGGAAACAACCAAGTGATTCCTAGAGCAAATGAAGCCCATACCAATGTTCTAAGTTCAAAGCAGATGGATCAACTTCTTCAACTGCTGAAATCCAATCCGATATCTGGTACTTCTATTGGTTCCTTGGCCCAAATAGGTAATATGCCGAGTGCCTATTCTAGTTCTTTAGCCTTTGCACCATGGATTTTTGATTTAGGTGCATCCGACCATATGACCAGTATATCTCAATTGTTTCAAACTTATTATCCTTGTCCGGGTAATAAAAAGGTGAGGATTGCATATGGGAGTCTTTCATCCATTGCACGAGCAGGTTCAATTAGAATTTCTGAGAAAATAGAATTAAATTTGTCCTTCATGTTCCTAAACTTACTTGCAATCTTCTGTCTATTAGTAGATTATCTCGTAATTCTAACTGTCGTATCATATTCTTTGATTCTCACTGTGAATTTCAAGACCAAAACTCGGGGGCGATAATTGGCTGTGCTAGGATGATCGATGGCCTTTATTATTTTGATGATACCCTATTTAGCAATAAACAAGCTCAAGGCTTGAGTGGTAGTACTAGTTCAATCCTTGTACATGATCAAATAATGCTTTGGCATCTTAGATTAGGGCATCCTAGTTTTTCTTATTTAAAATATTTGTTGCCTAGTCTGTTTAAAAATTTGGATTGTACTTCTCTTCATTGTGACATTTGTCATTTATCAAAAAGTCATCAAGTTCCTTATAATTCAAAAGGCTACCGTGCATCAAAACCTTTTTATTTGTATCATAGTGATGTTTGGGGTCCCTCTAAGGTTACTACCTTATCCGGGAAAAAATGTTTTGTGGCTTTTATAGATGATCATACTCGGATTTGTTAGGTATATTTGATGAATGGAAAATCTGAAGTTGAAATATTATTCAAGAATTTTTATACTATGACCATAAATCAATTTCACACAAAAATAAGCTTACTTCGTACGGATAATAGTATAGCATATTTTAACCAAGTTTTTGGAAATTTTTTGAAAGAAAGAGGGATTCAAGATCAATCCACATGTTGTTACACCCCACAACAAAATGGCATCGCTGAAAGAAAAAATCGTCATTTACTTGAGGTTGCATGGACTATAATGTTTTCTATGCATATTCCAAAATATTTGTGGGGGGGATGCTATTCTAACTTCTTGTTGTCTTAATCAATAGAATGCCTACCCCTGTGCTGCAGTATATCACTCCTTTGGCATGCCTAAAAAAATCCTTTCCTGATAATAGGATAATTTCTTATCAGCCTCTAAAAGTATTTGGATGCACTGTTTTTATTCATATTCCAGCTCATCTTAGATCTAAACTTGATTCTAGGGCTGAAAAATGCATTTCTTGGATATGTTCCCAATAAGGGAGGGTACAAATGTTTGAATCCAAAAACAAAAATAAATTCACATCAGTATGGATATCGTTTTTGTTGAAAATCGGTCTTACTTTAACCAAACTTATCTCAAGGGGAAGAAAGAGAGTAGTGAAGATCAGTTTTGGCAAACTTCTATACCAATGCCTAATGTTTTCCTTGACATTGACATCCCTGTACAAAAAATTCAAGGAAGCTAATCTGCTTGTACAAAGCATAAGGGAATCACAAACAAGGGGAGAATTGCCAAAATAATTCCTCTTCTGAGCTTCGTGTTTATACTAGAGGCAAGTATTGTTCTAATACTAAGGATCATCCCACAATTTCAGAGCAGAATCAATCATCACCTCCAAAAACTGGTCATTTGGAAATCCTAGGCAATACTTCCACTACACTTCCAGTTGATCAATCTACTGACCTTGATGTACCTATAGCCATTAGGAAAGGAGTTTGAACCTATACCACACACCCCAGTGCGAAATATTTATCATACAATAGACTCTCTCATAATCATAGGGCCTTTACATCCAATATTTCTCACCTATGTGTTCGAAGGACCATTCAAGAAGCTATGGACCATCCGGATTGGAAGTTAGCAATTCTTGAAGAGATGAATGCACTATGGAACAACGGTACTTGGGAACTTGTTGATTTACCAAAGGAAAGGAAAAATGTAGGTTGCAAGTGGGTGTTTACAATTAAATGCAAGGTTGATGGCAATATAGAAAGATATAAGGCGAGACTCGTTGCAAAAGGGTTTACACAAACACATGGAATTGACTATCAACAAACTTTTGCTCCAGTAGCCAAGATAAACTCAATCCAAGTGTTACTCTCCTTAGCTGTACATTCTAACTGGCCCTTACACCAGTTGAATGTAAAGAATGCTAGATGAAGTGTTTATGGAATTACCACCAAGTTTTGAAGGTAATCTTGGCGGAGATAAGGTGTGTAAATTGAAAAAAAATCATTGTATGGGCTCAAGCAATCTCTGAGAGCTTGGTTTGAATGCTTTGGGAACGCTGTAAAGGGTCATGGTTACAGCCAAGGTCAAGCTGATCACACCATGTTCTAAAGCAATAAAGTGAAGAGAAGGCTGCTATTCTAATTGTCTATGTTGACGATATTATTTTAACAGGTAATGATAGCAAGGAACTTGAGAAATTAAAATAGATGCTTGCTAATGAATTTGAGATTAAAGGCTTGGGTGACTTGAAGAATTTTCTCGGTATGTAATTTGCAAGGTCAAGAAAAGGTATTTTTGTTTCACAAAGAAAATATGTGCTCGACTTGCTTGGAGAAACGGGTTTACTAGGGTGTAAAGCAGCTTAGACACCTATAGAGCCTAATCTTAAACTACAACCTGCCAAGCCATTGCTCACAATCCAGTGCTTCATGGTAGAACAAAACATGTTGAGGTCGACAAGCATTTTATAAAGGAGAAGCTGGATAGTGGACTGATTTGTTTACCCTATATCTCTACTATTGAACAAGTAGCAGATATACTTACGAAAGGACTACCAAAGAAGCAATTTGAAAATTTGATCGGCAAGCTGGCTATGGAAGACATCTTCAAACCAGCTTGAGTGGGAGTGTTGAAAAATTTCCACATTTATCCAGTCAACTCTCCTTGATTATAGAAGAAATTTCTGTAATTATGTAAATATTCTTAGGAGATTTTCTAGGATATTTGTTAGCAATTGTCATTCTTTCCTTTTGTTATTCTTTCATTTATTATTCTTTCCTCTTAGGTTATCCTTGTAGTCTATAAGACATTCAGATCGTACCTTATTTTAATATAATAAGAAATACTATTTCAATTCTTCTCCACTTCTAGACCTGCAAAAGCTGGAGTGCAGTCAAATTCTCAAATTCACAGTCTCAGTCCAACTCCAACCCATATGTATAAACCAAAATACCCCAAATAAAATTAATACTAATTGCAAGCCTGCAGCCACTCAAACAATAGGATAATCTCATACTCAACACCACATTGATTTTTACATAATTCCTAAGTAATTTCACTATACATAATCTCATCATTCTTCATTAAACCTCTCTAATCCTTATTGTTGTTAAACTTAACCGGGGACCCACAGTTAACAACAACAACAACAAACCAAGCCTTAAGTCCCACTAGGCGGGGTCGGCTACATGAATCCTTTTCTGCCAATTTACGCGATCATGAGCAATTTCCTCAGACAAATTCAGGGCTATAAATCCTTAATATCCATACAGCATAGCCGGTCTTACATAAATCCTTAGTCCCACAGTTCCTTTCCCTAATTTTACCAAGTTTGTATTAGGCCAAGGTCAACAAAAAAGGAACTTTTGGTTATAAAATAACCCTTAAAACACATTAGAAGAATATCTAAGCAAAAAATCTAAACTACTTAGTGCTACGTTATATGCATTGGACAAGGGATATTAGGCTTCTCAAGGAAGTAATAACATTACATTTTTGTACAATTTGAGATGAATTTGTTTTCTATTTCCATGTAATAAATTTAGTTCAAATGTAATGTAAATATCTATTTTTCTTTTTATTTTTTGTTTTTATTAACTTGTTAGAGGATTCATTGTTCTTCATGTAATATTTCATTTCTATTTATAGTAAAATTCATTCTTTATCAAACAAATTATTCATATGATGTCCAAATGCCTCCAAAATCAACACATTCATAATGCAGAAAATTTTATGCTTATGAGTACCAGCAACAGCCAACAATTGCAGTATAGAGTAAATGGAATAGATTTCATTAGCTGAAGAAAACAGAAATAGATTTGTTAACAGCGCAAAATGGGACATTAACAAGCCACGACCATTATAACTATGATATACAAGGAAGGGGTAAGACAGAAGTGTATGAAACAAGTAGTATATCACCAATTGAATGAACCGTCAAGTGAAGCATGCCCACTACGCTTGTCAATCAAAGAAGTCACTTTTTTCAAGCTCTATCAGGAAAGAAATAATTTAAAAGGATGCAGAGACAAATTAATCACCTGTCAAGGAACCATGGTCCGTATGCCATCCACACCAAGATGACATGCTGTCGCCATCATGGATACAATTACTGCAAGTGAATTCATAACTACTTGTTATCATCAAATCAAATCAACTGATGGAAGAACAAAAAGTAAAACATTCCACATTGTTTCAACGAAGTATTTCATAAAAATTCACTAAAAAGAGAACTCTAAATACAAGAAATATTGCAAATCACAAGACTCTTGAAAAAGGCTGCGAAAATCAGTTAAATAATACGTCAATTCAACCAAAGAAGCCAGAATGGACTTCATGCAGAGAAGGCACCATGCTTGAAGGAAACATTTTCAATTAATCAATTCAATTACAAGGATGCATATTCTGAGAAGAACATTCTACTTGTCATTTATGTTAACGGAGATACTTCAGGCAATTAGGCTGTAAATAATGCTGAAAATATGGCAGCATTTAAGTGCTGAAAATCAGGCAACAACTATGTAAATCTCTTCAATATAATGAAATCAAACCTGATGGAAAGAGCATTCAGACCAAAATTAACATGGTATCAGAGCTAGTTTCCAAGAGGTCCTAGGTTCTAGTCTTGTTGCCCGCATTTATTCTGTGGTGTTTAAGAAAAATGATTGTGCTCCCTATAATGGGTATCATTTATCGTGTATTTGGCATATCTCCTAAGTATCAATCATTTCATATTATTGTGTTCGCTCGCTTACTGCCACTCTTAACATTGTTTCTGTTCCTCACTCATATACCTAGGCAGCCACCCAAGCATGTTGGCAATAGGCCATGCAAGAAGAAATCCAAGCTCTTCAAGATAATCACACTTGGAATCTTGTGACTTGTCCCTCTAGTGTCAAACCTATTGGTTGTAAATGGGTGTACTCAGTCAAGTTTCGGTCGGATGGGTCACTGGACAGATATAAGGCTCGTCTCGTGGCACTTGGGAACCAGCAGAAGTATGGTATTGATTATGATGAGACCTTTGCACCTGTTGCCAAAATGACTACTGTGCGGATTATCTTGGTACTTGCTGCGTTGCAAGGATGGTCTCTCTGGAAGATGGATGTGAAGAATGATTTTCTACATGGGGATTTGAAGGAAGAAATCTATATGTCTTCACCTCCCGGAATGTTTGCTACACCTTCCTTAGAGGTTTGTCGGCTACGCCGATCCTTGTATGGACTGAAATAGGCTCCACGTGCATGGTTTGATAAATTTCGCTCTACCCTGCTTGCTTTTCATTTTACTCATAGTCAGTTTGATCCCTCTCTTTTTCTTCGCAAGACTTTGGAGGAGTTGTATTGCTTCTGGTATATGTTGATGACATTCTAATTACTGGTTCTGATACTGAGTTAATTAAGCAATTACAACAGCATCTCAAGGCCTCTTTTCACATGAAATATCTTGGTCTCCTGCAATACTTTCTTGGAAGAGTAAGAAGCAAGACAGAGTTTCCATGTCCTCCACTAAGTCTGAGCATCGTGCTATGTCTTCCACATGCTCTGAGATCACATGGCTTCGTGGGTTATTGGGTGAACTTGGTTTTCTCAGCTTCATTCCACTCCTCTTCATGCTGATAATATCAGTGCTATTCAGATCGCCGCTAATCCTGTCTTCCATGAGCGTATGAAACATATCGAAGTCGATTGCCATTCCATATGTGAATCCTTTGACAAACGAGTGATTACTCTTCCTCACATTTCCACCGAGCATCAAACTACGGACATATTCACTAAAGCTCTTTCTCAGCACCGACATCAGTTCTTGGTTGACAAATTGATGCTTCTTGATTTACCAGCATCAATTTGAGGGGGATTGTTAACGGAGATAATTCAGGCAATTAGGCTGTAAATAATGCTGAAAATCTGGCAGCATTTAAGTGCTGAAAATCAGGCAACAACTATGTAAATATCTTCTATATAATGAAAGCAAACCTAATGGAAAGGGCAATCATACCAAAATTAACAATTTAGAAGGATGGAAACACTTGCTCTGGTTTGCTTGTTGACCCATGTGCAAGTACGTACATACAATGGCATTCTGAATGCATGCCAGCTATTCAAATATTCCATCAATTCAACACACACACCCAGACATGCGTACCTTTTTTGCTTATTTATTTTAGGTGCATCTTTTATCCACACTTTACACACTTTTTTTTATTGTTTTGTATTCACTATATGGTTTTGAGCAGTGATATGACTCATGAGGGCTCCTTTGGAACAACATACAATGTTCCCATCCCATGCTTTGGTTCGTAGGTACTTTTGCCCGCCTACAACAATCCTATGGTTCAACTCGTAATAGGACTAATGGCTCCTTTTGGTCTTACTGTGCCATGTTCCTATGGTTCAACTCGTAACAGGACTAATGGCTCCCTTTGGTCTTACCGTGCCATGTTCCTACCTCGTGGTTCAGTTTGTAGGAGTTTTGACCACCCTGATGTTCTTACCCAATGGTCCGACTCATAATGGGACTTACTACGTGATGTTCCTACCCGTGATTTGACTCAACATGGCTTATTTGGGGTATCATGCAATGCTCCTACCAAGTGAGGTAACTCATAACCGCTCCTTTTAATTACCGCCCAATGTTCCTATCCAAGTTTCAATTCACAAGACCTTCTGACCAATCTCTTAAATTTTGATTTTGACTCAAATTTCAAAACTCCAAAAGTACAGAAATTTTGATTTCAATGTCAATTTTGATTTCAATTTGAAAAAATAACGGAAATCAACAGTAAAGCATGGAATTTTTTTATGAATCTTTAGAAATGGTTAATAGACGTAATAATATAAGTTTTAGGACTAATATATTACAAGTTAAATACATCTATGTTGTGTATGAGATGGAAAAATTGTAATATAATTTGTGTATCAAACATATTTATAAGATAATGAGCATTAAACATATTTAATTAATACAAATGAAATTCCTAAATCATTGAAATATTATTTATTATACAAATAGTGATAATTTAGACATGAATGATAGATAAAAAATGTTGTTGTAAGTTTACTTTTTCATATAATTTGAAAAGCCCTTTAATAATCTTTTATGTTTCAATAAAAAAATAAAATAAATGAAAAGAGAAATTTCACTTCGCTCCTAAATCTCTCATTTGAATTTCAAGGAAGTTTCGTTCTATAGTAAAAAATTTGACAAGTTTCTCTAAAATTTCGAGATTTCAATAAATTTAGGATGATTTGTTGAAATTTTGACTGAAATTATGTAAAACAGAAATCAACTGCTATTTTGATTTTGAGGGCGACGAAAATCGGAAATTTTGATGGAAATTTCGACAATTTACTGTAAATTTAAGACCATGCTTTTGACCATATGCGATGATCCTACCTAGTAGTGCAACTTGTAATGGTTCCTCATGGACTTACTTCACAAAGTTCCTACCCTATGGTTTAATTTGCAGGTGCTTTTGATCATCTACGAATCAACAATATTTCTACTAGTAGTCCGTCTTCTAACAGGTCATTTGGACTTACTGCACAATGTTTTCTACTCTATAGTTTGATTTGCAGGTCCTTTGCAATGTTCATGCCAATGGTCCAACTCATAACAACTCCTTTAGACTTACTGTGCAATGTTTATATCCCATGGTTTGACTCATTGTGGCTCAGTTGTTATGTGACTTGTAACAACTCCTTTTGGGCTTACCTTGTGATGTCCCTATCCTAATGCTTAGCTCGAACATGGCAATCTAGGTGTTTCTATTTCTTCTTTTATTTTTAATTTAATTTTCTTGGTTTTTTTTAAATAGAGCCAAATTTTCAAGAAGGTGATTATTTCGAAAAGGACCCACTTGATAGTGGTGGATGATGATGGTGATGGCACAAATAAAGGAACAAAGTTTGTTGTACACCAACCCATAATTGACAACTTCTCCGATGACTGGGACTTGCCTTATCATCCTTCTAGTCTTAAGAAATGGTGGAAAGATGATCATCCTTCTATTGTCCTCCCATCATTGAGAAGCTTTTTGTACCAAGCTTTTTACTAAACTATTCCATTGGATAAAACCCAAAAAAGCATGCTTGCATACAAGTTTTCACTTCGGAGGAGAATTCTTTTACATCCCTCTTTGCTGGGAGTGGTCAGAGGATGTTCTATCTCAGCAGAAGGATCTTCTTAACAAAGATCACTTTCTAGACACTATTTATGCCTCCTTTTTACAATATGGACGTGCTGCAAGCATCATTCATGCTTTCATTTCTGTCTAGAGACTAATTCATTGCATAATGTTGCAAGGGAAGCCTCTATTTCTTTTTGGGATTTGAGCATGCCCTGTAGTCTTCTGATTAATAGGTATTTTTATGACAAGGTTGTTTCATCTGCAACGAAACTTACAGGTAGCGACAGAAAAGGGAAATCGTACTCCCCCTTATAGTTGCCATACTGCCTACCATTGTCTTTTGGATTGAGTCTGTCTTACTAAATGGGAACAATTTTGTTTTAGAGCTCAAGCATGTACTGTATTCCTTCTAAGAGATTGAATTGAAGTCTTGCCTTCCCAAAACCCATTCAGAGTTTTCCTTCTTGTACCGACGACAGAGAGTGGTCTCACAAGGTGCACGAAGCACTTGAGGACTTGGACATGTTCAACAGTGATCTATGTGAGGCATATTTTGCAACCTTTTTGTCTTGCTGGTTGTGTGCTTTTGTGCTCCCAATGAAGGATCTAGGCTACATTTATCCTGGAACCTTCAAGGTTGCTTCTTCAATGGCGAGCAGGCTCAGCTTCTTTTAGGATCTTTTCCCTCTCACTATATTTATAACAGACTTTGTCAGTATTTTAGTGCACACATCCGTTCTAACCATAACTTTCCTAAGGCTTTGATGATCAAATTTGAGGGAGATGTGTCTGTAAGATTGTTTACTCACGCTACGGCTTGAGCGTTGTCCAGTCCAGTAAGTGAATTATATTGCATGCCTCATCATCAACTAAGGATCAGAACAAAATGTTTACTGCCGGTGGTCAGTTATCTCAAATTAAGTGCATTTTATTGCCCCATGCTCCAGCTTCTTAACCCTTTGTATAGAATATCACCATGTTGTGGAGCCTTCCAGTCCACATAGCTTCAGCATACAATGTGGTTTTTACTAGGTTACTTCAAAACTAATTATTCAGCATTATTTCAGTTCTTCAGGACATGTCTTCAATATTAGACAATGTACTCATTTTTTATTCTTGGGCAAGTTTTTGTGCTTGGAGCTTGGACCACTTCTTGTAACACTGAATGGTGATCTCAAAACATTTTTAAGAACCTTCAGCGAAAGCTCCTGAAGGAGCAATGAACAACAAAGAAGGGGACTGAAATTTCTCTCTAAGCAATGGAGGAATCTGACTATGATTGCCCTTTATGAAGGTAAACAAGAACAAAATTCTTCACATTCAGCCTTCAGCCACATTAGTTTCTGTTAAAATGTCAACCTAGAATATCTTTGTAAATAAAACAAATTAGGAAAGTGAGTAATTAGTGAGTAATTATGGGGGATTTGATTTCATTTAATAGAAAATTATTTCCTTGATTAGAATAGGTTATTGTATTATATATTGGATTGTACGAAGGAACAAAATATATGAAAGAAATATTTTTTCCAATCTTTTCTTCTTTCATGGTATCAGAGCTAGGGTTTCTTAAACCCAGCTAAAACAATGGCTGACAGCAGAGACTCTATCTCCTCTGCAAACATCACCGGTGATTCAGAGGTTACGTCCGGTGGGAGTACGAATGATAACACAGTTTTTCCATTCTCACTGGAAAAATTAAACGGAAAAAATTTCTGTGAATGGGCTTAGTCCATTAAACTAGTAATCGAGGGAAAAGGAAAACTTGGTTACCTTACCGGTGAGCGAAGGAAACCTGATCCATCCGACGCCATCGCCTTGCAAAGATGGAGGTCCGAAAATTCCATGGTCACGGCTTGGCTCGTCAATTCAATGCAACCATCAATCGGAAAAATTTATTTGTTTTTGCCGACGGCGAAGGAGGTCTGGGAAGCCGTACGTGAGACGTACTCCGATGGCGAAAGTTACTCTCAAATCTTCGACATCAAGACCCGATTGTGGCAGATGAGGCAAGGCGAGAGAGGGGTTACCGAGTATTTCATGGAGATGAGTCATCTCTGGCAGGAGCTCGATCTGAGCATTGACGAAGAGTGGGAGTGCTCCGGCGATAGCACGCGATACCGAAGGAGGCTCGAAAACGAGAGGGTCTTTGAATTTCTTGCCGGCCTGAATCGAGAGCTCGACGACGTGAGGGGACGGATCCTTGGCCGGCACCCTCTCCCTTCAACTCGAGAAGTTTTCGCAGAGGTCAGGCGTGAGGAGAACAGGAGACGGGTAATGTTGCGACCCCAAAATGATTCCGCTGGGCTGGACCCGGCTGCACGTGGATCTGCCCAAAAATTAGATGGGCCGCACACCGGGCCGGACGCATCAGCCCTTACATTAAAAGGCCCAGGAGGACCTAGTCAACGGCCACAAAGAGGAAAAATGTGGTGTGAACATTGTCGAAAAATAGGTCATTCAAAAAATACCTGCTGGGAGATTCATGGAAAACCGGCAGACTGGAAACCGAGACAATACCACAAAAATCGTGGGTACCAGGCCAACACTGGCGGGTCAAATGAAAGATCACAAGGAGAGAACAATGATACCCCATCCAGCAGTGTATTTAGTCCTGAACAGTTGGATCAGTTATATAAGATGTTTTCATCAATGCAAACCTCGGGTCAGTCTTCCTCTGGTTCTCTGGCTCATCGAGGTAATCATCTGACGGCTTTAAAAACCACATCTTGTTACAAATGTCCTTGGATAATTGATCATATGACTGGGTCATATCAATATTTTTCATCCTATTCCCCATATGCCGGGAATTTGAAGGTAAAAATTGCAGATGGATCTCTCTCACCAGTTGCTGGAAAAGGAAGTATTCGCATATCTGATTCCTTAACTTTACAATCAGTCTTACATGTCCCCAAGTTATCCTGCAATTTGTTATCTATCAGTCAGTTAACAAAAGACTCAAATTGTTTCGCTAAATTTGTTTCCTCCCATTGTGTTTTTCAGGACCTATCATCGGGGAAGACGATTGGCACTGCTAAAGCATATGAGGGACTCTACTACTTTGAGGAGGCAAGTTTGAGTGAATTATGTAATACTGCAATTTGTGATTCTGCATCTACCTCTAAAAATAGTGAACTTTTGTTATGGCATTCACGGATGGGTCATCCCAATTTTCAATATTTAAAACGTTTGTTTCCTTCTCTCTGTTCAAATAAAATGGCTTTTGAGTTTCAATGCGAAGTATGTGAGCTTGCTAAACATCGTCGTACTTCGTTTCCATCATCCATATACAAACCATCTCGCCCATTTGCAATGTTTCACAGTGATGTATGGGGTCCCTCACGTTCCCTAAATCGCACCAATACAAAATGGTTTGTGACCTTTATCGATGATCATACTCGTCTTTGTTGGGTCTACTTACTGAAAGACAAAACTGAAGTCCGTTCCATTTTTATCAATTTTCATACCATGATTCATACACAGTTCCAGACTCATATTCAAATCCTACGTACTGATAATGGTACGGAATATTTCAATACCATCCTGGGAAATTATCTTTGAGATCATGGGATTGTTCATCAAAGTTCGTGTGTAGAAACCCCTCAACAAAATGGGGTTGCTGAACGAAAAAATAGACATATACTTGAAGTCGCCCGGGCTTTAATGTTTACCACCCACATGAAACATTATTTTTGGGGCGATGCCATCTTAACAGCCACACATCTCATTAATCGAATGCCAAGTCGAGTACTCTCATTTATCACTCCTCTACAGAAATTTCAGGAATACTTTCCTAACTCTCGTCTCCCTTCCAGTCTCCCACTGAAAATTTTTGGCTGTACTGCATTTGTCCATGTCCATGCACACCATCGCGATAAATTGGATCCTCGTGCCATTAAATGTGTTTTCATTGGTTATTCACCTACCCAAAAAGGCTACAAATGCTATGACCCGGTCTCAAAACGATTGTTCGTTAGTCTTGATGTCACCTTTTTTGAAACCACTCCTTATTTCTCAACGCCCTCTCTTCAGGGGGAGAAATGGAGGAGTGAAGATCAGTTCTTTGATCCTTTTACTATTGAATCTGAATCTGCAGTTACTCTAGTTACTTCATTCTCTGACCCGTCTATTGACCCGCCTATTGAGTCTTCCATTACAGTACTTCCTGGTCTGCCAAACACAACTGAACACTTACCCTCAGGGGGAGATGCAGGAGAACAAAACAATGCAGACATACTGGTTTACTCAAGAAAGCCGAAAACAAAGGAGAAGGAGAACCTCATATCTGAAGCACCAAGATCGTTGGACCCGGTGATGGCTCCGAATAATCATGATCTGGTAATTGAGCCTTCTTCTGACAATCCTGCACCTGATGATATCAATCTACCTATTGCAATCAGAAAACAAACCAGGTCATGTACTCAATATCCTTGGTCGAAATACATGTCTTATAAAAGCTTGTCTACAGGATATCGTGCATTTGTCTCTAATCTGGACAGGACGAAAGTACCAAAAAACATTCAGGAAGCTCTAGAAATAAAAGAATGGAGAGAGGCAGTCTTGGAAGAAATGCGAGCCTTAGAAAAAAATGGAACTTGGAAGTTGACAGATCTACCAAAAGGGAAGAAGCCAGTAGGTTGTAAATGGGTTTTCACAGTGAAATGTAAATCTGATGGAACAGTTGAAAGATATAAAGCCAGACTTGTTGCAAAAGGCTTTACACAGACCTACGGCATTGACTATACTGAGACATTTGCACCAGTGGCAAACTTAAATACAGTTCGGGTTCTCTTATCCCTGGCAGCCAATTTAGATTGGCCACTACAACAGCTTGATATCAAAAATGCTTTCTTAAATGGAGAATTAGAAGAGGAAGTTTACATGACTATACCACCAGGATTCAGTAGAACAGGTGAAGAAAACAGAGTGTGCAAACTAAAGAAATCGTTATATGGCCTCAAACAATCTCCAAGAGCGTGGTTCGACAGATTCGCAAAGGTACTAAAGAATCAAGGGTATCAACAAGGGCAATCAGACCATACACTATTCTTCCAACAGTCTGAAGGAGGTAAGAAAACAATTCTAATAGTGTATGTTGATGATATAATTCTTACTGGTGATGATACTGTAGAAATGGAGAGATTGAAGAAGGTTCTGGCTACTGAATTTGAGGTTAAAGACTTGGGACAGATGCGGTATTTCCTGGGAATGGAAGTGGCAAGAACAAAAAAGGGGATTAGTGTTTCGCAGAGAAAGTATGTTACTGACCTCCTAGTTGACACTGGCATGCTAGGGTGTAAACCCAGCGAAACCCCTATAGAAATAGTAAAGAGGGTTGAAGATTGTGGAAAACCAGTAGAAAAGGAGAGGTATCAGAGATTGGTTGGCAAACTGATCTACCTATCACATACTCGACCAGATATTGCATTTGCAGTTAGTGTAGTAAGCCAACACATGCACTCACCAAAGGAAGTTCACTTCAATGCCGTATACAAGATCCTTAGATACCTCAAGGGATCCCCAGGAAGAGGACTCTTCTTCAAGAAATGTGAGAGCAAGGAAATAGAGATCTTTACAGATGCAGATTGGGCAGGATCAGTGGAAGATAGAAGGTCCACCACAGGATATTGTACATTTGTCTAGGGAAATCTCGTGACTTGGAGAAGCAAAAAACAGAATGTGGTGGCTCGTAGTAGTGCTGAAGCTGAATTCAGGGCAATCGCTCAAGGGATTTGTGAAGGATTGTGGTTACGAAAACTATTGGAGGAATTACGAGTACCGGTGAACCTTCCTATCAAACTCTACAGTGACAATAAGGCAGCTATTAGCATCTCTCTTAACCCAGTCCAACATGACAGGACTAAACATGTGGAGGTAGACAGACACTTCATCAAGGAAAAAATTGAAGGAGGAGTTATATGTATGACGTATGTACCAACCAAGGAACAAACTGCAGATATTCTCACTAAAGGCTTGGGACGACAGAATTTTGAAGATCTTATTAACAAGTTGGAGATGATTAATATTTATGATCCAACTTGAGGGGGAGTGTTAAAATGTCAACCTAGAATATCTTTGTAAATAAAACAAATTAGGAAAGTGAGTAATTAGTGAGTAATTATGGGGGATTTGATTTCATTTAATAGAAAATTATTTCCTTGATTAGAATAGGTTATTGTATTATATATTGGATTGTACGAAGGAACAAAATATATGAAAGAAATATTTTTTCCAATCTTTTCTTCTTTCAGTTTCTCCTAAACAGCCTCCTATATTCACTACTACCCTCCGTCCTGTTATCAACGAGGATACCACTAAAGTAAGGAGTGAGCAATCATATTAGGCGATTTGGCCACGACGACAAGGTGATTACTCCTAACAGTGATATCATGACTGCACTTGGCAGTGTCCCTAGTTCCATAAACCAATTAAATGAGTGGTAAGATTTTTATTGCTTTGTTTATTCCCTTTATATTTTTATTTCTTTGTTCCCTATTTTTTTTTTTTTTAATTTGTTTTCTAGTTGACAGCATGCCCAAATTGATGCAAATATTCAAGCTGAACTTAGAGGTTCACTTAACACGAAACCTCTAGTGAGAAGTTTGTTTTGAGTCCAGATGCAGTTGATTTGGCGCTTCATTCACCGATAAGGACAGAATTGCTAGTGATAGCTTTATGGAAGCAGCCGCAAACAATTGGGTAGAAAAGGGAGAACTACCATCTATTGCCCCATCATCAAGTCCAACTCCTTAAGTAGAAACTTCCATTTTCTGAGCAAACAATGTGATTTTTGAGGCTGATCGTCTAGCTGCTCTAACCACTAATTAACTAAGCACGTTTGGTTTTAGAACCCAATAATCCATTGACCATATTCTTTGACATACGCCTCCAATCGGGCCAAAATTATCCATCCAATTACCCATTTCTCATTCTGCGTAACATTGTTCTAGATATTTATTTTCTTTTTTCTTTTCTTCTTCCCTTCGAAACATCTTTGAATTGTTCCCATGAACACTGATCTAAAACACATTAATTTGCCATCAAGAATCAATCTCATCATCAGGCTTATTGCCCACCTCACTATTCATGAGCACGCTTAAAGTACAGGACAACATCTAAACAGCCGCTAAACTCTTGATTCCCACATCCAATCTTTTATCCTATACCATACCCCTTTACAAACTAAAACTGCAGTTAAAAACCTCCAAAACCCTAATTTCCTCAGTGTGCACATCTACAGTGTCAAAGCACAGTTAGACCGATAACTTAAGTCTGTCCTACATCAAACATAAATTTGAAACTAAGTTTATTGGATCAATTAGCAGCTAAAGGTGTTTTTGAGTCCAGAGGCTATCAGTATATTGAGAAGAATGAAGCAATTTCAAGGTATATTCGGTACTGGATAAGTGTACATATGCAGATGACAAAAGTTCAGGTCTTCTCAGAAATATATGGCCCTGATCATAACTCAAACAATAAATGGGAGAGTTACATGTGCAGTCTCAACAGGAATTACAGGCCGTCTAGAAACAAAATTCAATATTATCAAATTTGTCTAAAAAGTGTCAAAATCAAAGATCTGTGCAATAAGGTTTCGAGTCAATTGAGTTTATCTTCCAAATCCAAAGTTCTAATATCCAGAGCATGATTTGCTCAGTCAAGAAATTAGGATCAGCTATCATTCTTTGGTTTCTCATTACCAACAATGGAAGCTTTTTTGCTGCGGTAGTGCTGCCATCTATATCAATGCTGCAACAAAACCATAATCCCACAATCTAAACTACAATTACAATGAGAAAATAGTGACTTAAGATTCTACGGGTTTTTTTTCCAGAGAGCATAATTTGGACACGGCATCATCATGAGGAGTCTGGTTCTTAAGTAAGAAGCACTGAGGTTTGTGCAAGTGTAAAAGGAGATGATTTTGGAAGAAGCAAAAAAGACTTCTCAAGGAAGAACTATAACAATCCACTTCAAGCCTAGAAGTTAAAGCAAGAGAAGGATCATAGGAAATACATGAAACCGCACCTACAAGAACAAGATTAGCAAGATAATGGATATGCACCGCAGTAAATTGTGGGTTTATCTATCTATTAATTATATCCATATAATATGACCGATTCTTGCTGATGAAAACAGTAAAAACTTGCAAGACCATCCAATAAACAGCCAATGTGCATGCATGTAAGGAATATGAACGTTCCAAGTTCCTGCCACTGACAATAAATTTGAAGCATTACACTTCAAAATAAAATATCTTCAAGAAAAATATCAATGAAGCCAAACTGAGATCACTGCGATGAAATAACTTTGACATGAACCATCCAGTTATTCAGATATAGGACTTGAAATATGAACAGGAAATTTTTTTTTTTTTTTTTGTCTGTTTGTGCAAGTAGGTTTCATTTATTTATTTATTTATTGGGTAGGGAGGAAGGGGGGATCACCTCTGTTGTGCTGGAAAATAGTAAAGTAGACGACCTTTATGACACCGAGAGCGACGCAGTGTCTCTTCAAGGCTTTCATTTTCATGCAATTTCATTCCCTTGTAAACTGCTCAAGTGATGATCAGTATTAACTAAGTGGCATAATATTACAAATAGATGGAAATAAACATGTCACGGTTAACAGAAGAAAATATAATTTTTGAACAAACAATCAGACGCACCAAGAAGATTATCGGTGACTTGGTTGATATTCTCCAAGCTTACTTTTGTTCACATGCTAATTTTCAAATTGTTGGCCTAAGCATTGCACCACATAAGATTTGGAGTCTGAAATTGGGACTCAGATCGAACATGGAATAGCTTCCACAAGCCTTAACTTGGCTTGACAATCCATGTAATTACATTATTTTATTTGGTTCTAATATCTCAGTTTAATCAGCCAATTAATATAAAATAAAAAAAATCCATCTCTATGAAGTTTAAAGAATACAGTTTTGCCCTTACCTTTGATCCAAGTGTGTCTTCCTTCTATTCCTTTTTTTTTTTTTATCTTTTTTCAAAAATACAAGTGTGGGGTAGCAAATAAGTTGGAGAGTATAATGAGACAGATTCTCTCATCAAGAATGGGTGAGAAGGAAAAGAAAACAACACTACATTAGCTTAATAAAGAACTCCAATACAACACCCCTTAAAGAGCCTGCACTATAAGCCAAAGAAAAGCCAAGAATCAAACTCTGTCTTGAATAAACCTGCCTTAAAAACTCTTCCTTGAAAAAATTCTAGCATTTCTCTCCAACCAAATTCCCCACAACACACAGTGAGCACATCTCCACAACCTTTCAGCATCCTCACCTTTTCCCAAAACCAGCAAAAGAAATAACCAACAGATCTTCCACTCATTTTTAACACACCTACATTCCTCCAAGAACTTCAAAAAGAGAATTCCACAAACTCCAAGTAAAAAAAAATGAATAAACAAATGAGACACTATCATACGGACTATTTCCACACATGAGAACTTTAATGACTACCAGCCAAACAAAAGCTTTTATCTCAAAAGAAACTTTAGCTTCCCAAACACGGGTAGAGAAGAATGTCATTTTAATCTTAGCAACATGAGAAAAGAATATTTATAAGAGTAATCACCGAAAAGTCCAGAGATCAAACTCTACCATCACTTGTACTGGATATATGGCAACCCTCTTCCACGGTTCCACCTCACTATCATTCAAAATCCTTCTAGAAAGAAAGTCCCAAGAAATAGAATCCCTCTCAACAAAAAGAAATGGACAGTTGGGAGGTTATTCGTAAGTCCTAAGATGAGCAGGGATTTAGTCTTGGTAATTTGTTGTCTAAAAAAATTTCTACAATGAGTACGTGGTTAAGCCTAATTCCCTTAGACATAGTTATTGTTAAAGCTTCAATACATTATTGGCCACAACCTAACAGCTGGAGTTTTTAGGTGAAGTGGTAACCTGACATAGTACCAAAGCTGGTCACCAGGACGTCTTAGGTTCTAATCTTGTTGCCCATGTTTATTGTAAGATGTTTAAACATTATTATATTCCTTGTAATGAGTGTTATTTATCGTGTGTTTATCTCTCCACATGTCATCAGGCTGCATGTGCAGGAGTGTGTTAAAGCTTGATATATATTGTTGGCCTACAACCTAACAACTTAAGCTTTTTGGTAAAGTAGTAGTCTAACATGTACTAAGAATAAATTCGATCTGCAACCAAATGAGTAGGACATTAGTTAAGAGTTTTGCATGAAAGACTTTGTAAATTCATTTGACAAGTATCTCCATTTCTTTTCCTTGCATTAAATTTGAAAATTGGGAGATGGCTGTCAAGTTCATCTAGGAGGTTGCTTAGACTGGAAAGCTTTGTTTTTCCATTGCATTTACATCTCTTTTTTGTGTAACCTCGTGTCCTGGAGCACCTATATCTTCCTTCTAATCATTAATAATAATGTTATTCGCTAGGACTTTCATTCTAACTCTACCTATGATGCACTTAATATCCTAATTTTTTCACACGCGGCCGGTCCCAAGCTCGGGTAAAAAGGACGGTTACGTTAGGTAGCTGACAGCCAGCGTAAAATTTGTCAAATCACTATAATATGAATCATTACCAAATATTTGCCGGGGTGTCCCCTATGAGCGACACGTTGCACTTATACCACCCGAGTGCAGCGAAAAGTGGGCGAGGGTGGGCTAGGTCGTCATCCCAAAGCAACGCGTGGTGCCGGTGCTTGAGTACGATGTCAAATATGCGAGGTTTCTTGCATCATTCTGGACGTGGGCAGGTAAAGACGTTAGTTCAGAAAACTAGGATTAGATTAGCAACTTGGAATATAGAGACACTTACGGGTAAAAGCATGAAAATTGTGGATACAATGATCAAAAGAAGAATTAATATAATTTGTCTGCAAGAAACTAAGTGGGTGGGGGAGAAAGTTAGAGAAATTGATAAATCAAGATTTAAACTTTGGTAGACTAGAAAATACTAACATAAGAATGGAGTAGGAATTATTATAGACAAAAACTTAAAAGATAGTGTTGTGGATGTAAATAAAGTAAGGGATAAAATTATAAAAATCAATATGGTATTAGGACAAGAGATAATAAATATCATTAGTGCTTATGCTCCTCAAGTCGGCTTAGCAAAAATATTAAGAGACAATTTTGGGAAGATATGGATTGTATTATACAAGGCATACCAAGGACTGATAAAATATTTACAGGAGGAGATTTGAATAGACACGTTGGAAGGGATAATAAAAATTATGAGAGGGTACATAAAGGATATGGATATGGAGACAAAAATGAGCCTGGTGAGATGATCTTAGACTTCGCTATGTCATATGATTTTAATATAATGAATACTTGCTTTGAGAAGAGAGAAGAACACTTAGTAACCTTTAAAAGTGGACAAAATAGAAGTTGTTGACTTTTTGAGTCTGATCCCTATTTTGATTATGACAAACCACAACATCTCCTTGTGTGCTTAGTGTTTGCACAAGCTCCCTTTGATAGCAGAGATGATGATGAAATATGAAAGCCCTGAAAAAGCAACTAAAAGAAAATATTCCATGGCGTATTCCAGGGGAGCAAAGCTTGAAGACTCTGATTTTAAGTTGTAATAGTAATTAGGGTCTATTTGTGTAAGCATGCAAATTGATTTAAATTGAAGCTCTACTAAGACCATAGATTCACCTTAGGAACCCCAAATTAAAGGAAAACCATTTATACTTAAAGTTAAACATTTTCACAAAAGGTTTAACATGCTTTTGAAATCAAAGACTTAGCCAAACACTCATTTTTGTTAAGGCCAGCTGACCAACCTATAAGGCCCGGTCGACCAGAGTGTTTCTTAAGGCAAAAATGAGTTTTTCATATAAGGCTAGTCGACCAGCCTCCCACAATTATATTTGAGCCAGTTGACCGACAAGGGCATAAGGGCCAAATTGTAAATCTAAACTTGCCCGGCAGACCGGCCAAGTTTAAGTAGTGCTGTCCCAGTAGACCGGACTGAACAAGTGGGCAACTTTATAAGTGCCCAGTCGACCAGCCTCTTGAAGGTTTAATTGGCCCAGTCTATCGGCATTGTTCATCCGGAAGACCGGATCTTGAGCCCGGCAGGCCGTTTCTCACGAATTGGGAAATCGCCTTAAGGCCAGTCGACCAAACCTCTCGGGATTTCAAAATTTTGGGCATATAATGGTCCGAAAATTCAACATATAATAATATTTTAATGCCCAACGGTCATATAACGGCCATATTCTGAAAAAGCCTATAAGTACTTGGCCAATCTCTTTTGAAATGCTAGAAAATACATTGAAAGTTATATTGTTAATTCTTTGATTCTTTCTCATATTTTCTACTCCATTTCAAAGATCAAATACAATTTCCCATATTCTTTCTTTTGAAAAATCTTGTTGGGAAAATCTTGGGGTTATAGCACGTAAGCTTTGAGCACATATAACTTATATATACTTGCTTGAGAAGCTTCTTGCCCTTGAGATTTCAAAGATCAAATTTCTCCCACACACTTTGTTTTGAAAAATATTTTTGGAGCAATTTGTAAGGAATTCTTGGAAAAGGCTTGAGCTTATATTCAAGTTCATATATTTAACTTGAAAGCCTTTTTATTTTATTTGGTGTTTATCTCAAAGATTAAACTCTCCTATACACTTCATCATTGAATATTGTTTGTGGAGAAAATCTTTGAGTAAATCAAGAGTGTTTTGAGCAATATATTCTTTCATTTATTTTTTCTTGAAAAGTCTCTTGTATTTTGATTTTATAAAAGGTTTATCTTGAAAGAAAAATATCTTTCATACTCAGATTTTATTTGAAAAAATATTTTGAGAGGAAAACCAAACTCTACAGAGCTTCATTTTATAAATCATTTAAGAGTGCATCTAGTTTTTAAACGTGCACATCTATGCTTGTTTAAGAAGCTTTATCTTGTACGAAGAATTTATTTTTATCATCCCTACAGTTCGAGTAGTGAACCGGGTTCCAGGCGTGGAGTATCGCCTGACAAGGAGGGCTCCATCCTATAATGGGTGTGTCAAACATGTGATCGCCTGAAGAGGGGGACTCCACCCTATAAGGAGATTTGTAAACAATTTCTACTTCACCCGGTTAAATAAGCAGGGTTAGTGGAATCCTTGGGGGGTTTGCCCAAGGCGAGGACATAGGCAGGTGTAGCTGAACCTCATTAAATATCGGTGTCACTCTCTCCTTCATATCTCATTTACATTACCGCACTTTAAATTCTTGCAAGTATATGTTTATCTATCAATTGTTGTAATTTATTTACATACACGCATCTTACTTTGATTGGGATATAGTTGGGTGAAACATGTAAATTATCCGCAAAAGTTTTTAAAATTCCAATTCAACCCCCCCCCCCCCCCTCTTTTGACTACACCATTCCCCCTAGAAGTCAAATAGATTTTTTTTTTCAACTAGGAGGACAAATATTTTATCATGCAAGGATTGTAAAGTTATTCTAGGTGAAAGCCTAACCACACAACATAATGTCTTAGTGTTAGATATATGTATTAAAAAATGGAAGAAAAATGATAAAATAAACCAGTGTAAGAGAACTAGATGGTGGAACCTAAAAGGAGAAAATATAATAAAATTTAAAGATAAAATGATCAAAGAAGGGGATTGGACTATAGAGGATGGGATAGATACAAATACTCTTTGGAGTAGATTAAAAATATAGCAAAAGAAATTTGAGGTGAATCAAGGGGAAGATTCTCAAATAGCAAAGAAAGTTGGTGGTGGGATAAAGATGTACAAAAAGCCATAAAGACAAAAATAATTTGATATAAAACGTGACAAAACTGTAGAAACAGGGATAACTTTGAAAAGTATAAGGAGGCTAGAAAAGATGCAAAAAAGGCTGTTAGTGAAGCTAAATATAGATCATTTAATAGTTTGTATGATAGATCAGATACAAAAGAAGGGGAAAGAGATATATTTAAACTTGTCAAAGCTAGAGAAAGAAAGATTAAGGACTTAGGAAGTGTAAAATGTATAAAAAGTGAGGATGGTATTGTCTTGGTTAAGGACGAAGACATTAAAGAAAGATGGCAAAGTTACTTTAGTAAGTTGTTTAATGAAAACAAAATAGAATGCTTAAACTTAGAATTGTCAAATGATGAAAAGACTAAAAATATGAGATTTATTCGCAAAATAAGAGTTAACGAAGTTAAGTTTGCGCTAAAAAAGATGAAAAATGGGAAAGTTATGGGACCAGATAACATCCCAATTGAAGTTTGGAAATGCTTAGGTGATAACGGAATTATATGGTTAACTAATTTATTTAATACAATTATAAAAACTAAGAAAATGTCAGATGAATGGAGGAAAAGCACTTTAATACTTATATACAAAAATAAAGGAGATATTCAAAATTGTAATAACTATCGTGGAATTAAACTTATGAGTCATACAATGAAACTATGGGAAAGGATAGTTGAACAAAGATTAAGGTTAGAAACGAAGGTCTCAGAAAATCAATTTGTTTTTAAGCCTGGGATATCTACTACAAAAGCTATTTATCTTTTAAGAAGATTAATGGAAAAGAAGAGGGACTTGCATATGATATTTATTGACCTTGAGAAAGCATATGATAGGGTACCTAGGGAAGTCTATGCTGGGTTTTAGAAAAAGAAAGGATGTATGTAGTAGGTATACCGATCTCACTAAGGATATATACAATAGAGTAATGACTAGTGTAAGGACTATTGATGGAGAAACTAAAGAATTTCCAATCACCAAAGGTGTACATCAAGGATTTGCTTTGAGTCCTTATCTTTTTGATTTAGTGATGGACCAATTGACTAAGAGTATTCAAAAGGAAGTTTCATGGTGTATGTTGTTTGCAGATGATATTGTATTAATTGACGAAACGAGGGACGCAGTAGAGGCTGAGTTAGAATTATGGAGAGAAACTTTATAATCTAGAGGCTTTAGGATAAGTAGAAATAAGACAAAATATATGAAATGTAATTTGAGTAATGATAGGAGGAAAATTGGAGACAAAGTTAAACTTGATGATGAAGAAATAAATAGCACTTGTAGATTTCAATACCTTGAATCTATTATGCAAGCTGAAGGAGAAATTGAAGATGATGTAATGCATAGAGTCAAAGCAGGTTGGGTAAAATGGAGAAGCGCTTCAAGTGTGCTCTGTGATCGTAGAATACCCTTAAAATTGAAAGGGAAATTTTATAGGGCAGCTATAAGACCAGTTATGCTATATGGATCGGAATGTTGGGCGACGAAGAAACATAATATCCAAAAAGTAAAAGTTGTCGAGATGAGAATGCTTAGATGGATGAATGGTATAACATTGAAAGATAAATTAAGGAATGAACATATTCGCGGTAAGTTAGGTGTAGCTCTTATAGAAGATAAGATAAGGGAGGACGACTCAGATGGTATGGACACTTGCAACGTAGGCCACATAGTGAGCCAATGAGGAATAGTGAGTTAGTTACTGTGGGGGGTAGTAAAAAGGATAGGGGTATACCTAAAATAACTTGGGTGGAGATAGTGAGTAAGGATTTAATATCCCTGAATCTACCAAAAGAAATGATCCATGATCGCATAAATTGGCAGAAAAGGATTCATATAGCTGACCCCACCTAGTGGGACTAAGGCTTGGTTTTGTTGTTGTGTTGTTGCTAGGGCTTTCATTCTCATATGAATCTTAATGATAGGGAGACATATAAGCTTTATTCACTTCTTATTTTGTTAGATTCTTACTGGCTTTCTTATCATGGGGATGTAAGACTTAGGTGCTTGAATACTACCAGTATTTTTTTTTTTTTTTTTTGCAAGTGCTTTTATTCTCATCTTATTCACTCTACTCAGTCTTTTCCTCCTACCACCTAAATGTGGAAAGCTAAGATTCCCTCACAGGTTAAGGCTTTTTGGTGGATGACCATCCCTTAATAAAGTCAACACCAACAAAATCATTGTAACTTAGAAGACCTTGTATGGCTCTACCGCCTGATTTAAGTGCCATGTGCTATGCTATTGACAAGGATCATGCTTGCTTTTTTTCTTCACTGCTCAATTGCTTGGAGTTCATGGATCAAGTTTTTTGTCTTGTTCAAGGAGTGTTGGGTAGGCGCCAACTCTTTGGAAGACTTTTTGCTAAGTGGGACATTTGATGGTGTAGTGTTTGCCATTCTATAGGATATTTAGCTCAAGCAGAATAATTTTTTTGAAGCCAAGCTTCATCTACTGTTCGTTTGTCAAGTTATTTTAGCAATGTGGCTCTATGATATTCATTGCAATTCGAAGGCTTTGATAGCCTAATTTTCATTTTCTTTTTTCTTTTTGCTTCTTTTTGATATATTTTGAGAGGATATCATCCTACTTGTAAATTGTTTCTTTTTCATATAGTACTCTCTTTCTATCAACGTAAATGTGTTACTGCTGCATGTACCGATCTTATAGATGCAATACTTTAAACTAGATTTTACATTAATTCCAAGACACATATTGGTCATTGAGAAGCAGCTAAATAATATGTAGGAGAAGAAGTATGATAACCCCATCACACAAACACGCTATAGTTGAGAAAATGTACATAGAAATTGATCTCAATAAAACAACAGACTTCACTTTCATTGCATCTTGATTACAATCCCAATTCTCATATAAGGACATTGGACAATTACCATATTGATCACAATGATATGCCACCATCAACCCCACATCCAGGATAAGTTTTCCAAGAGCTTTAAAAACTGCAAAATTATAGCCAATATTCAGCAAGCAACAATTTAATGCATGAGGGAGTTGAACGCTAAATCATGCCAACATGATGTCTAAAGATCAATGGGCATGAAAATGAAGGGCACAAATACAAATTAACATGATCGATATACTAAATCAATCTAAAACAGCACACCAAAGAGTAGCTAACAATAAAAAATTCCATTCAAAAGGACAAACAAGTGTCACAAACCAACCCAATATAACAATTATTTACACCAGGGAAGCTTGAACTAAGATATTTTATGACCATTTCTCAGCAACGAGAAATCGCAAATCTTGCTAATATAGATTGTGAGACAACAACAACAACAAAACCAAGCCTTAAGTCCCACTAGATGGGATCGCCTATATGAATCCTTTTCCGCCAATTTATGCGATCATGGACCATTTATTTTGACAGATTCAGGGATATTAAATCCTTACTCACTATCTCCTCCCAAGTTATTTTAGGTCTACCCCTACCCCTTTTACTGCCTCCCACAGTAATTAACTCACTCTTCCTCACTGGTGCACTATATGGCCTACGTTGCAAGTGTCTATACCATTTGAGTCATCCCTCCCTTATCTTATCATCTATAGGAGCTACACCTAACTTACCGCGAATATGTTCATTCCTTAATTTATCTTTCAATGTTATACCACTCATCCATCTAAGCATTCTCGGCAACTTTTACTTTTTGAATATTATGTTTCTTCGTCACCCAACATTCCGATCCATATATCATAGCTGGTCTTATAGCTGTCTTATAAAACTTCCCTTTCAATTTTAAGGGTATTCTACAATCACAAAAGCACACTTGAAGCACTTCTCCATTTTACCCAACCTGCTTTAACTCTATGCATTACATCGTCTTCAATTTCTCCTTCAACTTGCATAATAGATCCAAGGTATCGAAATCTACAAGTGCTATTCAAGTTTAACTTTGTCTCCAGTATTCCTCCTATCATTACTAAAGCCAGGGAAAAAAACAAAAAGCCAGTCCAGTTCACTAAGGAGAATCGGTAGCATCACAAGAAGGATTGTGATTCTATGATTCTACCTACAATTTTGTGATTCTACTTGCAATTCTACCTGATCTCGAGTCTGTACACAATCTTAATCATGATTTTGATAACCATGGTTGTCAAAATCATGTCACTCTCAATTTGAACAGCACAATTCAACCCAATTCACTAGCCTACAATTCAAATTAGTACGCAAATTGAAATAAGCAAGAGCGGACCTTGAATCTCATTGTTCTCAATTTGAATCTTAAGATTCATGGATCAATAAGTTTCCCATCTGACCCAAATCCAAAAGACCCAAGTAGTTCCCAATAAAATCCAGCAATTCAAAAAATCACTACGTTTTAATGGGAAGAAAAAAAACCTTATCCAAAGACCCTCAAAATCAAAATAAACAAAATGTTTCAATTTTTTATCAAGCCTCCATTTGTTTGATTCTCTTTCACTCATTTTGAAAGTAGAGTTGTTTAGATATGGAAACATTTAATGTTTTGACATTTCTAAGGTAATTTACTTTTACTTTTTCTATTTTTCTAATAAATAGTAAACATTTTTTCATCCACACAAAGATTAGGGTATACGATCATTCAATTTCATCAATATTTTTCATTGTTTTTATGAATTTTATTTGTTTTAGATATGTACATTGCCGCACAACAGATATTTTGAATTTGTCCTAAATCTTAAGATTTGATTCAATTCTTGATTCTCAATTCACAAAATTAAGACTTCAATGCACAATTTGAATCCAATTTGACAACTAATCAGTACAGTTCACACAAGGCTTCAGCATGTGGAGGGGCTTCCTTATCAGAAAAAGGAGGCGTTATAATTGGCAAGGGTCTCAGGCTGCACAGGGAGTAGTGAAAGTATGTTGGGGGGACAAGTGGGTCAACTGCGTTTGAAATAAATCTTCTTCTGGTGGGTTAAATGGTGCTCGAAAGAGAAATTGGCATAATAGTTATGAGGTGTCAGAGAGATTTCTGTGGAGACTGCTGGTTGTGGAAGCTCTCAAATGGAGCAGGAGCTTTAGTTTGCTGGAGTTCAGGTTAAGGATCGATTTCCCAATGGATTGCAGACTGAGGTGTAAGTAAATCTGGGGATAGTATTGTGGGAATAAAAGTGCACAGGATAATTGTACACACATTGGAAAGCATGGCAGGAAGGGCTAGGTTAGAAAAGTTCTCTTGTTAATGATCAAAAGAATTCTATTTTGGGGGTAAATTCTTGAAAGAAATACAGATGGGAATTTTTGTATTGAGGAGTCTCTGACCTCATATAAGATTCACTCAGAGAAGGAGGGCAATGAAGGAAGTATGTACTGAGGAGGAAAATAAATAGGGTGATAATCGGAAAAAGAGAGTATGATGGTGATTTTGTCTGTGATAGTGATTTATTATTGGATAAGTTTTGTTAACGGAGATAATTCAGGCCATTACGCTGTAAATAATGCTGATTAGGCTGTAAATAATGCTGAAAATCTGGCAGCATTTAAGTGCTGAAAATCAGGCAATTAGGCTGTAAATAATGCAGAAAATCTGGCAGCATTTATGTGCTGAAAATCAGGCAACAACTATGTAAATCTCTTCTATATAATGAAAGCAAACCTGAAGGAAAGTGCATTCAGACCAAAATTAACATGGTATCAGAGCCCCTCTTTTGATTCCGTCATTTTGGTCTTAATCACTGGGTGCGATTCTCATCACTGTTTTTTTTTTTTTTTTTTTTTTCTCTCTTGGTTTCAGCAAGTTCTTTCTTGCTTTTCGTGGGCGTCAGCCTTCTTTGTCGTGTCAACTTTGGTGGTTTTGAGTTTTGTTTGGGGCTGCCAGAATTTTTTTTTTAGTTGCACACGCTGTCCTTCGTTGCAGGCTACTCATCTCAGCGTTTTTTTTCTTGTGGTGGCTGTGCATCTTTGTGGCTGTCAGCAGTTTCTGTGATGCTCAGCAGCTTCAATTCCTCCTGGTGTCATCAACGAAGGTGCTGTGTTGTGTCGTTTTTCACACAGGGCAGGTATTTCAAATTAGGCTTCCGCGTTTGATCTGGTTTTTTTTATTTCTGCTGGGCTTTTGTAATCTGGTTGTATCTGTGGACCTCTTATTATTTGGATTTGGACCTGATTTGAGTTAGGCTTGCCGTTTATTTGGTTGATTGCTTGGGCTTTTTTTTTTAGTGCCTTTCATCATGTCTACTGAAAAGACTATTGTTCGATTTACTGGAAATAATTTCTCTACGTGGGAATTCCAATTTAAAATGTTCTTGAAAGGGAACGAATTATCAAATCATATTGATAGTTCTGCTCAAGTTCCCACTGATGAAAAGGAATTTGCTTAATGGGAGGTCAAGGATGCTAAGGTGATCTCTTGGCTTTTGGGGATGATTGAGTCTCACCTTGTGACCAATCTTCGCTGTTTTACTACGGCTCATGCTATGTGGGATTATCTCCACCGTATTTACCACCAAGATCACAGTGCTCGGAAGCTCCAATTGGAGTTGGAAATTAGTAAGTACAGTCGAGGTAATTTACCTATTGAACAATTTTATTCTCTTTTTATTAATCTTTGGAGTGAGTATTCTACTATTGTTCATGCTAAGGTTCCCCCTACGGCACTCGCGGCTCTTCAAGCATTCATGCTGAGAGTCAACATGATCAGTTTTTTATGAAACTTTGACCTGAATTTGAGCCTATTAGAGCCAGTTTATTGAACTGTAATCCGGTTCCTTCTTTGGACATTTGCTTGGGAGATTTATTGCGTGAAGAAGAGCGGTTATCCACTCAGATGGGTATCACTTCTGAGAAGGTATTTTCTGAGGCAATGAATGTAGCATAAGCAGCACAAAGGAGAGGGAGGAACAAGTTGCAGTGTTTCAGTTGCAAGGAGTTTGGTCATATTGCTTGTAACTGTCCTAAGAAAGTTTATAACTACTCCAATAAAGAAGGTCATATCATCAAAGACTGTCGAGTGCAGCCTCGAAATCGCCAATCCCACATTTCAGGCTGCTGTTCAGTCCTCTTCTTCTTCTTCTGCGCCACCCACTGTAAGCTCTGGCTCGTCTGTTCTCACACCAGCAATGGTCCAAAAGATGATTGTGTCTGCTTTTACAGCCTTAGGCCTACAAGGTACGGCTACTAACTCAACTTCTTAGATTGTTGATTCGGGCGCTTCTAATCATATGACTAGTAATATGACGGGTCTCCATGGTATTCATAAGTATAGAGGCACGCAAAATAATTAGATTGCTGATGGCAGTACTCTTCCAATTATTGTTGTTGATAATTTGGGCTCTTCCAACTATTGCTGCAAGGTACGGCTACTAACTCAACTTCTTGGATTGTTGATTAGGGCGCTTCTAATCATATGACTGCTAATATCACGGGTCTCCATGGTGCTCGTAAGTATAGAGGCAAGCAAAATATTTAGATTGTTGATGGCAGTACTCTTATAATTACTGTTGTTGGTAATTTGGGCTCTTTATTTCGCGATGTTTTTGTCTCTCTTGAATTGTCTACCAATTTGATTTCTATTGGACAATTGGTAGATAATAACTGTGATGTTCATTTTTCTTGTGGTGGTTGTCTTGTGTGGAATCAGGTGTCGAGGGTGGTGATCGCAAGGGGGCCTAATGTGGGACGTTTATTCCCTTTACAGTTTTCTATTCCTAATGTTGTTTCTCTTGCTTGTATGGCAACAACCAATAATAATGAAGTCTGGCATAAGAAATTGGGTCATCCTAATTCTATTGTCTTGGCTCAACTTATGAAACATGGTTTTTTGGGCAATAAAGATTCCTTTTCTTCTTCTCCTGTATCTTTTGATTGTGCTACTTGTCTTGGTAAAAGCAAAACTTTACCTTTTCTTGCGCATGGTAGCCGTTCTTCTAATTGCTTTGAGATTGTGCATAGAAATGTTTCGGGTGTGAGTCCTGTTATTTCTCATCATCCGTATTGTTATTTTGTGACGTTTATTGATGATTATAGTCGATTCACTTGGATATATTTTCTCCGCTCTAAAGCTAACATGGTTTCTTTCTTCCAAAAATTTGTTGTGTTTGTCGAGACACAGTTCAGTGCTGATATCAAAACTTTACTCTCCGACTCAGGGGGGGAGTACATGTCTTATTCTTTTTAGACTTTTCTTTTGCAAAAGGGGATCATTTCTCATCCTACTTGTCCTCATACCCCTCAACAAAATGGAATCACTGAGCGTAAGAATCGTCATCTCTTAGATGTTGTTCGTACTTTGATTGATTCTTCTGTACCTTCTAAGTTCTGGGTAGAAGCTTTTCCATTGCTGTCTATTTGATCAATCGTTTGCCTACTGCCACTCTAAATTATGATTCCCCCTATTTTCGATTATTTGGCATATCTCCTGAGTATCAATCCTTTCATACTTTTGGGTGTGTTTGTTTTGTTCATCTACCACCTGTTGAGCGTCACAAGCTTGCTGCCCAATCTGTCACGTGTGCCTTTGTGGGATATAGTCCTACTCAGAAAGGATTTGTTTCTTATGGTGCTCATGCAAACAAATTCCGAATCTCCCGGAATGTGATTTTCTTCGAAAATCAATATTTCTTTCAGTCTCAGGTTATTTCTGATACTCCTATTACTCTTCTTCCCGCTTTTGATGATGTGTCTTCTTCTATAGAGCTATTTAAACCAGGTGTGGTGTATCATCGACGTCCTCCTCCTTCTTCAATGCCCCTTCCAAACGCAGATCCGTCATCTAATTCTGCGGTTCCTCGGTGCTCCACCCGGGTTACACATCCACTGGATAGGAATGGTTTTCCTCATACCTCACTTACTGCCACTCTCGGCACTGTTTTTGTTCCTCAATCATATACCCACGCAGCCACCCAAGCATGTTGGAAGTAGGCCATGCAAGAAGAAATTCAAGCTCATCAAGATAATCACACTTGGGATCTTGTGACCTGTCCCTCTGGCGTCAAACCTATTGGTTGTAAAAGGATGTACTCAATCAAGTATCGGTCTGATGGGTCACTGGACAGATATAAGGCCCGTATCGTGGCTTTTGGGAACCAGCAGGAGTATGGTATTGATTATGAAGATACTTTTGCACCTATTGCCAAAATGACTACTGTGCAGATTATCTTGGCACTCGCAGCATCACAAGGGCAGTCTCTCCAGCAGATGGATGTGAAGAATGCTTTTCTACATGGGGATTTGAAGGAAGAAATCTATATGTCTCCACCTCCCGGCATGTTTGTCACACCTTCCTCAGAGGTTTGTCAGCTATGCCGATCCTTGTATGGACTGAAACAGGGCTCCGCGTGCATGGTTTGATAAATTTCGTTCCACCCTGCTTGCTTTTCATTTTACTCAAAGTTAGTTTCATTCCTCTCTTTTTCTTCACAAGACTTCTAGAGGAATTGTATTGCTTCTGGTATATGTTGATGACATTGTAATTACTAGCTCTGATACTGAGTTAATTAAGCAATTACAACAGCATCTCAAGGCATCTTTTCGCATGAAAGATCTTGGTCTCTTGCAGTACTTTCTTGGCCTTTAGGTGCAGCTTACTCTGACTGGTATGTTGTTACACCAGCACAAATACACACAAGAAGTGATTTCATTGGCTGGTCTCCAATTGGGTAATTCTGTTCTTACTCCCTTGGAGGTAAATATTAAGCGTCGTCAAGAGGAACGCGAGTTTCTATCAGATCCATCCTTGTATCGGCAGCTTGTTGGGAGTTTGAACTACTTAACGATTACTCAACCTAATATTTCTTTTGTTGTGCAACAAGTCAGTCGATTTATGCAGGCTCCCCTACATCTTCATTTAGCCGCTGTTCGCTGCATTATCCGATATCTAAAGGGCACCTCTACATAGGGGTTGTTCTTTCCTAAGGAATCTTCCTTACAGTTGGTGGGGTATAGTGACGCTGATTGGGTCGGATGTGCAGAAACTCGTCGCTTTGTTACTGGCTGGTGCATGTTCTTAGGCAATTCACTCATTTCTTGGAAGAGTAAGAAGCAAGACAAAGTTTCCAAATCCTCCACAAAGTCTGAGTATCGTGCCATGTCTTATGCATGCTCTGAGATCACATGGCTTCGTGGGTTACTGGGTGAACTTGGTTTTTCTCAGCTTCATTCCACTCCTCTTCATGCTGATAATACTAGTACTATTCAGATCGCCACTAATCCTGTCTTCAATGAGCATACGAAACATATCGAAGTCGATTGCCATTCCATACATTAATCCTTTGACAAAAGAGTGATTACCGTTCCTCACATTTCCACCAAACATCAAACTGCAGACATATTCACTAAAGCTCTTTCTCAGCACCGGCATCAGCTCTTGGTTGACAAATTGATGCTTCTTGATTTACCAGCATCAATTTGAGGGGCGATGTTAACAGAGATAATTCATACAATTAGGCTGTAAATAATGCTGATTAGGCTGTAAATAATGCTGAAAATATGGCAGCATTTAAGTGCTGAAGATCAGGCAACAACTATGTAAATCTCTTCTATATAATGAAAGAAAACCTGATGGAAAGTGCATTCAGACCAAAATTAACATGTTTTGTGATCAATGTGGATATGTTACTGATTTCTTTTTTTTATATAACAAAAGAATAAATTCATTGATAGATTGAGAATCTACTGGAGAATAAGACATCTCTTTAAGAAAATCTCGGATAATCTAGATAAAAAACAAAGAAGAAAAGCAGAAAGCAAAGAAGACAAAACAAAAAAAGGAAAAGTGCATGCTAACAATTCAACAAAAAAAGCCAATTATGCTCAAAATATGAAAATCCTTGATTTCAAGGGGGAACTTTGGCCTTCCGAATAGCTTTGTAAAGAGGAAAGAATCAATACTAGTCAAAAAAAAAAAATCACAAAAGAAGATTTTCAAGAATAAACCCCCCAAGGAATCCAAAGACCAGGACCGACTATCCACTTCCAAAGAACCCCACAATTATTCAACAAGACTAACAAAGAGGATAACTCTTCCATCTTATGATCATTCAAGGACTTCTTGACAGTGAAAAATCCAAGAAGGTAAAGGAACACCTGAATCAACAACAAAAGAAGAAATGGAACCACTCTGCCCTAAGCTCAAATGAAAGAGATGAGGAGAAGAGGTGGACAACCAATGAGCTTTCCAAAAATTAACATTACAACCCCTACCAACAATAACTTAGTATGAGGAATAAAGAGGGTATAAATACGAGAGAGCTTTCCACTAACTTTCCGAAGAACATCTAGATCCCAAATTAGTATCTTACCAATCTCAACTAGTCAAAACTTGCTTTTAACAACTCTATGACACAAGGAAGAATCCTTTAGAAAGAACCGGCAAAGCAATCTGTCCAAGAGAGTTGTGTTTCTAGACACTAAATTTCTAAGAGCCAAACGACCCTCCTATTTAGACCTACACACCACCTCCCACCTCACCAACAAATCCTTGAAGCCCCCTAACCCCAACCATAGAAAATCTCTCATTATTCTCTCAATCTTACTAGCTACTGCCAAAAACAAACTTTCTTGGGGATGGTCACATGTATCTCCATCTCCTAGTGAAGGTTTGGAGGGTGGATCTATTTTGAGGATGATGGTTAGGGTGAAGAACTGCTAGTGACTAGTCAATGTAAGGATGGGATTCCAACCCCCCCCCCCCCCCCCAAAAAAAAAAAATCATAGCTCAATAGTTGATATATAAGAGGGGATCGTGGGTGGCTGATCCTGGAGGGAATCAAATTCATTTGGAAACTAGCAAAAGAAAACGAGGAAAGGACAGAGTGAATTAGCAATTTTGCAATGCTCTATCAACTATGATGGAAAGGGTTTGAAGAGGGGTTTTCCTATTTAGAGCTTGTTAGGTTTCTTTTACTTTTTTGCCTTTTTCTTTTTGGTTGTTTTCCTTTTTTGAGGATCTCTCATCCTCTCCTAGGTTGTAATTTCACTCCTCTTATTATATCTTTTGATATCCAAGAAAGGGGAAAGGCCACTTTACTTGCAGGAAAATAAATAACCCCTACTTTTATTTATTAATTTATTTTTCATAATATATATATATATATATATTACATCAATATTTTCCTTTCTGCAAAGATTAAAGAGAAAAATGACATTGTTTGACATCCCCTCCTATCACAAACTGAGTATTTCACACCTTGTGAAGGATCATGCAACACTAGCTAAAGCACACTTGCTTAACCAGTTAGCCAAAGTTTACCAAGGTTTACCAACAAAACACATTCATAACAGTTGAATGAAATGTAAGTGAAAGCAATAAGCAATTCACAAAAATAATGGCAAGCAAGAGGAAAACATTGAAGCAATGTAATTCATTAAACAACACCTCCGTTAACAACATACGTCTAGCGAGGGAGGCAAGTAAGCTAAACACGATTACAATGACTAGTGAGTTTTACAAGATTGAAGAACACTCACCCTCCCCCTAAAGAGCTTTCTATGCTGATCTAACTTTGGCGCTAGGAAACATCAAACTGTCCAAGGAATAATACTCCCATTTTTACACTAGGACAGAAATACCCTTAAAGCAATAAGGCTATACTAGTATTTGCATGATGGTAACCCATCCCATGTACATGAGAAAAGCGGTCACATGCAAGCACAATGCCCTAAGGCCTAAACAAAATCTTGGCTTGTGAACCTCCCCCACTTATGCAGTTGACATCCTCATAGACTTTGGCACTAGGTACTCTTCAACTTTGTCCTCGAACAATTGCATGTCTTCCGTAGAAATCCAACTGATTTCTTCATCTCCAAAGCCTTTCCACTCACTAAGAACTCATGTCGCTTTATCCTTGATGATGTGAACTCTCTATCTATAAGGATGACTTTGACTACTCTTCTATCAGGTTGCGCAACCTTTATTGATGTTCTGATTGATTGACTTCTACTTGGATATTCAGTGTTGCGTTGAATGGCATGAGGCAACTAATGAAACACAAGATGCACCTTCATCCAAGCTAGAGGATCAACATCATAAGAGGCTTTCCCGACTTTAGCCAAGATGGGGGTTGGTCCTTCATATTTGTGAATTAGCCTCCTATCTCGTCCCTGTAGTGACCTGATCCGTCCAAGATTAAGCTTAACAAGCACCAAGTCACCCGTGTTGAAGTGCAACAGTCTTCTCCCTTAATCTACCCACCTCTTCATCCGTTTGGAAGCTTTCTCCAAGTAAGCTCAAGCAATCTCTGCAATTTAACTCCATTCTTTGGTTAAAATGTATGCTCTAGGACTCTTTCCTCTATACCGCTTGTCCACTATGTGAGGTAACAATAGTTGCTAGCCTATAACAAGCTCGAAACGATTCTTGTTGGTTGTTGAGCTTTTTTGGGCATTGAAATAGAACTAAGCCACATCAAGTAGTTGCACCCAATTCTTTTAGTTTGCATTGATAAAATGTCGCGAGTACTCTTCTAGTAGCTCATTGAATCTCTCCATTTGTCCATCTGTCTGTGGATAATAACTTGAAGAAATGTCAAGCTACGAATTGAGGATTCTAAAAAGTTTGTCCAAAAGTTACTAGTGCATCTTAAATCTCAGTCACTGATTATGTCTACGAGAACACCCCAATACTTCACAATATGTTTGAAAACAATTGTGCCATCTCCTCCATCAGAAAATACTTTGGTGCAGGTATGAAGGTACCATAGTTCGAAAACCTGTCTATGACCACAACTGTACACCTTGCATCTTCGACTCCAGACAGGTTGGTGATGCAATCTTGTGAGACACTCCCATAATCCGGTTGGTATAGGTAGGGGCTCTAGCAGCCCTATAATCTTCCTCTACTCCACCTTGTCTTGTTGGCAAGTGAGACAAGTTCGGGTATAATCAACCACATCATCACACATGTGAGGCAAATAATACCTCTGTTTCACCAATACTAAAGTGCAATTCCATCCTGGATACCCACATAGTATCATAACACTCTCTCAACATTGTCTTGTTCAGATCTCCAGCTTATGGCAGAAAGAGCTAGTTACCATGTGTCATCAACAATCCATCTTCCAGCCATAACTATCGGGTTTTACCCTTTTCTATCAGCTTTATGAGGTTCTGGACCACTGGGTCTTTGACAAGGTTCTCCTTGATGCATTCCTGCATTGCCTTCCTAACCATACTTATCGTCAAGTGAGTTACCACCTATAAGGCCGCCAGCTTGACCTTCCTACTACAACATGTTTCATCCACCCCACCTTGTGCTCGAACAAGAAATCAAACTCTGGCAGTTTTCTTGCCAACACCCCGACTTGAGCAATCAATTTGGCTATGTAAAGACATGACTCACAACCGAGTTGTCTATTCTTCCCACAAACTTCGACCCAAGTAGAAAATGTCACCACGCATGGAAACAATTTGTCACTGCTAGCATATCCTTCTCTTGAGTTGCGTGCCTTCGTTAGCCTCATTAAGTTTACACCTCTCAAACGCAACAGGATGTCCCTCCCTTAACAAGACTCCTCCAAGGGCATAGTCTTATGCATTTGTTTGTACCTAGAAGGGTTTCATGATGTCTAGAAGAGCAAATACTGCATTTCACACCATGGCATGCTTCAAGGTGTCAAAGGCTCCTTGGCAGTTCTTTGTCCAATTCAACCCTTAATCCTTCTTCGGCAATTTAGTTAAAAGAGCAGTTCTCCTCGTTTTATGAACTTCCTATAGGAATTGACAAGTCCAAGATAGATTGTAGCTCCTTCACTGTAATTGGGATTTTACAGACTTGAATAAATCTTACTGTTTCCATATTTATCATGATATAACGTTGTTCAATCACATGACCAAGAAATTTTATGCCCCATTAAGCAAAAGAGCACTTCTTTTTTTTCACACATAGATTGTTCTCCTTCAACCTATCGAACACCTTCCATAGATGCTCTTTATGTTCCTCTAGATTGGAACCGTAGATAACTGTCATCCACATATAGCACGACAAACTTGTCAAGGTACTTATGAAATACCTAGTTCATCAAGGTACTAAATGACGTAGGTGCATTTGTCAGCCTGAATGGCATCACCAAGAACTCATATGCCCCATACTATGTCACACAAGTTGTCTTTGGTACATCACCATCTACTATCCTTGCCCAATAGTAGTCTGACATCAAGTCAAGTTTGGTGAAGTACTTTGCATGACTCAATTGATCAAATAACTCAGCAATCAATGGAATAAGGTACTTGTTGCGCATTGTCACCTTCTTAAGCAAGCAGTAGTCCATACACATCCACACGCTCCCATCATGTTTCCTCTGAAACAACATCGGTGCTCCAAACAGTGCTTCTGGAAGGATGTATATATCCTGCTTCCAACAATTCATCAACTTGTTTTTGGGCAGACATTTTGGGCCCATTGTTTTCCGATTAGAATCGGCTCGTTCAACATCACTTTGTGTCAGTTCTCCTCTCGCCTCACCTCCGAGAAAACTTCTCGAGTTGAAGGCAGATGACGTAGACCGAGAATCCTCCCTCGCACCTCATCCAAGTCTCAGTTGACTCCAGCCAAAAATTTGAAGACTCGTTCATTCTCTAGTATTTTCTTGTATCAGGCACTGTCTCCAGGGCATTCCCATTCTTCCTCAATGCTTAGGTCGAGTTCTAGCTAGAGATTCGTCATCTCCACATAGTAGTCTGTGACTTCTCTTTCTCCTTGCTGAATCTACCATGGCCAAGTTTTGATCTCAAGGATTTAAGAGTAGCTTTCAACGTCTAAGTATGTCTCTCGGACAGCATCCCAGATGTCCTTCGCCGACGGTAGGAACGGATGGGTCTTGCCGATTGAAGGTTTCATGGAGTTCACCAGCCACGCAATCACCATGGAGTTCTCCGACTTCCACTTCTACACAGCTGCAGCGTCGGTTGAGGCGAGCTTCTTCTTGTCGCTGGTAAGGTAGCCTAACTTTCCTTTGCCGTCAATCACGAGTTTGATTGATTGAGCCCATTCACAGAAATTCTTTCCATTCAACCTCTCCACCGAGAGTGGGAAGGACGAGCTGTCTAGCCCATTCGAATTCAAGGTGGAGGTGGCTTCAGTCTCATCGTCAAAAGCTTCAGAGGTGCTCAACCCTCTGCTGTTGACGGCTCCTTCTGCCATCGTTAACTAGGATTATAGAAACCCCAACTCTGATACCATGAAATCAGAATAGGTTTTCTATATTTCTTGAATAAATAAATTTGTACAAGTCGATACATTATACTTAGAATACAATCGGGTATACTAAAGATGAAAACAATCTCCTAAAATAATCTCTCTCAATAATAGACAATTCTCTACATAAATATCCCCTAAATCACTCCAAGACACTCGCAATTTCTACACATTTCTTGCCAGAAGTAGTAGTGATTTTTGAGGGACCTTAAACATAACTACGAATTAAATAAAAAGGTTTGGAAGAATGATAAGCTTTTGATTGATAGGTACTTTGGTGACTTTTGGATATGTGGCAAACATCACAATGAAGAGAATTGCAATCCAGTTTTTTAAATAAGCTAGGAAACAAATGTCTTAAATAGAGAAAACTAGGATGCCCTAGTCTAAGATGCCAAAGCATTATTTGTTCATGTACAGAAACAGAACTAATACAACTACTCAAACCCTGAGCTTGTTTATTGTTGAATAAAGTCTCATTGAAGTAGTAGAGTCCATTAATCATTCTAGCACTAACAATCATCCTCCCGAGAGTTGGTCCTGAAATTCACAATGGGAATCAAAGAAAATGACACAACAATTAGAATCCCGTGAAAGTACTAACGGACAGCAGGTTACAAGCAAGTTTAGGGACATGAATGATAGATTTAAGTTCAATTTTTTAGAGATTTGGACAAAACCTGTTCCAGCAATGGATGAAAAACTTCCATCTGCAATTCTAATCATTTTATTACCAGAACAAAGAGAATAAGATTGAAACAATTGTGAGGTACTGGTCATGTGATCAGATGCACCGGAATCAATAATCCATGGTGCAAGATTTAAGCAACAAGGGTAGGCACTAGAGTTATCACCTGTTTAGGCCAAAGAACCAATAGGAAGAACAAAGGCAGAAGTAGATTTTAGCTATTGAAGAAGATGATCCACCTGCTCAACACTTAGGAAATTAGCTTCATTGGCTTTAGGGACTACATGATTGCTACCAGAGCAACCAGATTTGTTGATCTTCTAGTTCGTTTACTTTCCATGAAGTTTCCAGAAATTTTCTTGAGTGTGGCGTGGCTTATTGCAACAGTCACACCACACTCGAGGCTTATCTTCCAACCTCCTTTGATTAGAGTAAGGCCGTCGTGCAGAAATATTGGCAGTAGCCAAATCCGTGTTACCAGCAGCATAAGGAGCACAATTATTGGCAACAAGTAGAGCAGAATTTTCCACAGTCTCATCCTCCTTTTTCTTCATCATCACACTCCTTCGACAATCTTCTCGTCATACTTCAGAAAATACTTCCCCGAGTGGCAGTAGAGGTTGCTCCCTAGGATTCTTCCCCTTACTTCATCAAACTCATCATTAATCCAGTCAAGAATTTAAAAATTCTTGCGTTCTCCACCATCTTCTTATTGTGATTGCAATCAGTAGGATTTTTCCATTCATAATCATTGAATAAATCCAAATCTTGCCATAGGCCCTTAAGAACATTGAAATACCTTGTTACATTGCCGTCTCCTTGATAAGTATTGCTAATCTTCTGCTGCAGTTCATAAATTTGATTGTAATTCCCAAGGTCAGAGTACATATGACTAACATTGTCCCAGAGTTCCTTTGCAGTAGAATAGCACATGTAATTAGCACTAATCTCTTCATCCATAGCATTCACGAGCCATGCCATCACCATGGAATTTTCAGCATCCCATATAGCATAAGATGGGTCTATCTTCTCAGGCTCCTTAGCTTCACCGGTCAAGTACCCTATCTTCCCTCTTCCACGAATATACATCCTGACAGATTGTGACCACCGCAGGAAGTTGGCCTCATTCAATCGTATATTGGTAATTTGGACAAAGTAAGGTTCAAAATGGGTAGGTCTGGTTTTAGGTTTGATTTCAGGTTTAGCTTTGTTTGAAGTTTTGGCCATGGCCACAGCAACAGAAGATATTAGGGTAGAGTTGAACAAGGAAGAAAACTCTATAGAGATTAGGGTCAGATTGGAGCCGTCAAGGGAAACTAGGTTTACACAAGGCCAAGAGCCGGACCTAGCTCTAATACCATCTAGAATGAGATAGCTTCTTGTGGAAATAATTCTCATTAATCGTAACATAGGTACGGGTATATATAAATAGATGCACAGTAGAAGAATAGAAGGAAAGAACCAAAGATGCTAACTTCTAAGGAAACTAAATATTCTAGGATATTCACACATTTACAGTCGAGATTCTCTTGGAAAAATAGGAAAGTTAACTAAACAGATTTGAAACTTTCCAACACATACCCTCGGCAACTGCATGGTTTCCTCAAATAAGGAACAAAGGCAGACCCCTTACTTTGCAGCTGAACTCGAATAAATTGGGAAATACCTTGCCCTTATGGAGACCAATAGTGGTGGTTAGGGAACCCTTGCATTCTCGAAGGGGTACAACTCCAAGGGTCAAATGAGGATATCCTCCATGGCAATAAAGTTGGGCCACCGGCTTTTCGCTCCCACCAAGAATGTTAAAACATCTTCGGTCGTTGTGTAGTTGGAGAAGAAGCCTACGGTCTCCTCGACAAAAAAGAACCTATTGCTCACCCTATGAACTCCCTTGTGCCCTTGCCCTCATTGTGGTAAGCCTTTGGGTCTAATGTTGAATGGTGGATTGATACCCAACTCATAAGGGGTGGAGAAGATGAGCAGTCACACACTTCTTTGTGAGTATTGTGGAGAAGAAGTGCAGTACTGCAAACTATTTATTTGATTCCCCTAGGCAGGATAGGCAGGCCCAAACCTTTTGACTTGTTTGAGGATGTCAAAGTGAGCCTTAACCTGGGCCTTGGTGCTACAAATATGGGTATTTTTGTTGGCCTATCAATCTCACTTGACAACTTGAAGCCCCAATGCAGCTATTTTTCTCCTTTTAAGCTCTATAACGGTCCTTCTGAAGCCGATAAAAGACTGTCCACTTTGGGAAGGTTGTCCCCTTTCAAGATCTCTTCATACAAGCAGCTGCAACTCAAGAGGAGGCTGTATTAGAGCAGGAACCCCCTAAATCTCAAGATGATGCCGAAGAATTAGCCCTTGTTCCAATTCCTAACACTTGTTATGACACCTTGTTTGTTAACTCCAACTTTGAGTATTTGATTGATAGGCCAAATTTTTAAAACTCTGAATGTCTTGGACTCAGACAACACTCAATTCAAAAATCAGGTATCTATTTGGGTTCTTCAAAAATAGAAATCTATAAGCAAAACTGTAGGGGCATCCTTCGAAGGGTTTGAGGGAGAGGCCTTGCAATAGTTTGAAGATATTGAAAGAAAGAGGAGAGAAAGTTGGAAGTAATCTCAAAAATCCATAGTAGTAACAGGAAGTTGGATACCAATAGGGAATTAATATGCTTGGAATGCACAGTGAATTATGGAAAAACGAGAGGATGCTCAAAAATGTCAAGAGGCATGCAATAGTCGGAGCTTCAATCATGTAAAGGAAAATCATTTCCAAGAGGGGACTCAACAACAAATCCAAAAGGAGTGTGATTAAGTCCTTTCTTAAGGACTAGAAGGGCGATGCTGTGTGCTTGCAAGAAACTAAGATGGAGAGAATGGAGCAGCTCTTGATTAAAGACCTTTGCAGCTAAGACGCTTGTGATTGGATATCCCTTGAAGCAAAAGGCAGCACAAAGGGTATTCTTGTCTTTTGGAAGCCTATTGTTGTGTAATTGTTGAACCACTTCTTTAATTCCTTCTCAATTTCTTGTTTGTTCAAAAAAAGGACTTTCAGTGGATTTTCCCAAGGGTAGGTGAAGGGCGATTCTCTTTTGGAACGAGCACTTCAAAATAAGGGGTAGATAGGACACTCCTTGTATAATCGGAGGTGATTCCAACATGATTGTTTTTCCACACATAAGAAGTGGGGGAAGCCATGAGACCAATTGACAGTTTTATAAGCGTGAATGCCCTCATTGATCTCCCACTCATCGATGGCAATTTCCCTTAGTCTAACTCTAGGGAGCCGCCTTCCTTTTCAAGGATCGACTTATATCGGTAGACTTGGAACTTCACTTTCACAAAATGATTCAAAGCCTGCTTCATAGGCCCATCTCATATCACTTCCCCATCATCCTCGACACTGGAGGAGTTAAATGGGGGTCAACCCCTTTAACTTCAAGAATATATGGCTAAAGCATGATAGGTTCAAGGAGTTAGTTAAAACTTGATAGTCCTCTATTCATGTCACAATGAAGGCTAGCTTTGTGCTTGCCCTCAAAATTGAAAGGATTAAAAGAAAAGCTTAAGATATGGAATATAAGAACCTTTTGAAATGTTCAAGTGAATAAGCTTGTTATCCTCAATGGCATCAAAGAACTTGATGAGCAAGAGTTAATCTAAGGTCTTGAGTATGAAAAGAAGGCCAAAATAGTATTTCTCAAGAAGGAGTTCAAAGAGGTTATTGATCTAGAAGAAATATCTTGGAGGCAGAAATCTAGAGCTTTTTGGCTCAAGGGGGGGACTGCAATACAAAATTCTTTCATAGGACAGAAAAAGCTCATCACAGATGTAACACTTTATCCAGCATTGCGATTGGGGGAATCACCTTGACCAATGAAGAAGAATTTAAAAAAGGTATTTGTGATTTTTATAAAGAACTTTATTCTGAACCTACGAGTGAGACCTACAGTGGGCGGTATCAATTTCCGATCTCTCAATTCCTCCACTGCTGGGAGGCTTAAGAGTAGGGGTGAGCATAATTCGGTTCAGTTAAAAATTTCTTTCAAGTAACTAGACCCTTCTCAAGCACAGCATTATAAACGTGTTTGAGGAGTTTCATAGATCAAGAAAATTTGTTAGTTGCAACAATACCACCTTTGTCACACTTGTTCTAAGAAAGTTGGGGCTGTTAACATCAAGGATTTCCACCAAATTTCCAAGACCAAACCCTTCTCCAATTTTGACCTACGCACAACATCCAACTCACCAAAACGTCCCTATAACCTCCAATCCTAGACTAAAGGAAGTCTCTTAATTTTCTCAATCTTACTAGCAATCCCCACGGGAATCTTAAAAGTAGACAAATAATACAACGAGACACTAGAAAGGCATGCATGAATAAGAGTAATTCTACCCCAAAGAGAAAAAAAAAAGCCCTCCCCCCTCCCAGCCATCTAAACGCTTGGACACCCCCTCCATGACCGGATCCCAATAGTTCATTGACCTAAGATTTCCCACCAAAGGAACCCCAAGGACAGAGGCCAATCCAAAGTACCACAACCTAACCCTTGTTTTTATCGTCCAAAAAATATACACATCAATTTGCAGCCAAAAAATTTATTAAAAAAAAAAAAAAAAGGATATAAACATACCCACTTCAAGTTCTGGCAAAGCTTCACGAGGCCAAATATTTGGTCCACAATATGATGGATACCTACAATATGAGCAATAATCAAAAGATTCAAACAATTTGAAAAATTATACTTCTGCATAAAGAAACTATAAAAGTCCTACACGGCTAAAGTATTTTCAAATGTCAAAGGGCAAAAGCAAATGAAAAATGGCCGTACCTAGTGCACAAGGCTCCCACTTTGAGTGGGGTCTGGGAGAGGTGGATGTCGGCAAGCCTTACCCCCATTTTTGGAGAGGCCGCTCCCAAGTCTCGAACATGAGACCACCCATACCGAGGCAGAGGCACTTGCCATCGCACCAAGGCACGGCCTCTCGGGCAAAAGCAAATGTAATTTGATATAATTCTAGAAAGATAAACTTTATATATAACTGTTTAGGGTTAATCACATTTTCATCTTCCATTAGAGTCAAATATTAGTAGTCATTTGCAAGGATCCTAGCTGTGGACAAAGGCCTACCAAAGGGATTTTCTTTCATCCTTTAGCCCTCCCTACTCTCTTTCATCCACAAGTTGGACAACGCTATTATGGAAAACACAATAAATACTAGCACAAGTTTGGGATTCTCAATTGTCCTCACTATGATTTTCAAATGCAATTTTATTAAAATCATTTTTAAAAAAATGAAGATATCATGTTTTCCATATAACATATGAGATTGTCATCCTGAGAAAAAAGTTCTAAAATTAAATGATATTTACTATGGTCAGCAAAAAAAAATGTTGCCTTGAGAAAAAAAAAATCTGATTGAATATAATTTTTTTTACTATGATCAGCATGACAATGTGTAATTAAAATAGAAATAAAGTATCATAACTAACGGTTAATAATAGAAGAAAATGTTTTAAAAATTTTCATAAGATCTACATAAAGTGACAAGGATAATTATTGCCATTCATATTATCTCAAGAAAACATCACTCTAACTGCTTGGCCTGCGCCATATATCCTTTAACTCCACTCAGCTTTGCATCACCATATCTCTGATTAAATCATAGGCCATCCTGCCTTCCCTCACACAGTAGGACTCACATTCTTACTGACCCTCACCCCAACCCCACCCCCCACCTTGTCATGAATCAAACACAATAAACTTTTACAACTAAAAAAGAAATGCAAAATTAACACTCCACACTGCTGATTAAGTTGCAAATATAGAGAAAGGCAACAAAATGAAAAGCAAGAAAAGGGGAACACATGAATATTTTCCATCAGCCACAAGTTACAAATTACTAATATTTGTTAAAGTAAAAACAAATATTCCTCAAAAAAAAAAAATACTAGATTTGCACAATAAAGACATCAATTTACAATCACTACTTGAATAGGCAAAAATTCATCACTCCATCCTCTTTAAGGAAGGGTGAGCATTCATCAATCATCGTATAACTCACTAGATTTTGAAAATGTGTTTTAACCTACTTGCCACCCTCTCTAACATTGCCTACAAAGAAGTCGTAGATTAATTGCATTGCTCTACTTACCGCTTGTATCATGTTTGCTTTCATGCCTGCTTATTGCTTCCATATAATTTTTATTCGTTGTGAACTCGTTCATGTGGTGAGTTTGCGGTTTACTTTCATCTAACTAGTTAAGTTTGTATGCTACAACTAGTGCAACATGGCCCTTCACACGGTTTGAAGTGCTCAAGCCCGTAACACTAGGTGAATGCTAGTCAATAATATACGAAGGTTCATATTTCATACACAAATTACCACGAAACTAACGCAAGTAATCTCCACCAAACACTCCCACAAGGTGTACAATGCATCACATCAAAATTAATATTTTGTCATATTAGGTAATAGCTTATCATCGAAATATTAGTTGGGTTGCTTTATCTCTCTGCCTTCCCCTAAGCCTTCATGTTCATCACCACAGCAAGGTACAATGTAATGCTGTGAAAAACTTCCAGCGCACTAGTAATTATATGACAATACTGCAGCCCTTGTAAAGCCATTTGGAAGCCAAAATCAAATTGATGCATCAAGTCACCTCAATTTTGAGTTGATACACTGGTTAGGGGTCAGTAGTCATGTAAATAATCCAGCACATCACATAAAATGACATCAATGAAGTCAATGGCTTTTTCTCTCAATAATTGTAGACAGGATTCTTGAAAAGGATGATGCTGCATTGTAGACAAGTAATGAATGCTATGGAGAGGGCACAAAAAGTAGAACCAAGCAATCCCTAGGAAGCTCAAGCATGAGGGGTGGCAGGAGAAAGGATTCATATGGATGGAGGGAATCCTAAACTAAAGGGATTCCAAAGTTGGGGTACTTTCTGCATGTGTGTGAGAGAGAGAGTCAAAAGACACCCACTAAACCAAAGTTGGGTATTTATAGGGGACAGGCAAACATGAGTGGGTTTTCATTCTTCAAGAGAATACCATGCCAAGTCTCAACCAACAAGAAAGAAATAATTTGTTGATTGAATGGAGTGGGGACACATGATCAAGGTGAGAGAGAAGAAAAAGGGAATTGTTGACAAATGCGTACGACACACGGTGTACGCTTGGCAGCCTAGAAAAACACAAAGGAGGTCGAGACTTCCCTTAACAAATCCTAATTTGAGCCCACCAAGCCAAGACACCCCAGAACATCCCACAACTGGTGTTGGTTGGGAGATCCCTTCACTTGTCAACACAACCAATCTTAGGCACGCACATTGCCAGTCTAACCTCCTGAAATGATCAAACATAATATAGTTAACAATTAGTCCATAATTATGCACATGCAAGTCCAATTTTGGGCCAATTCCATAATCTGGAGCAAAAGAGCAATTTTACGCATTTACAATATCCTTGAGAAATGGTCAACCTCCCATATTTATTGATGCCAAAGGATAGGCCAATGGAAGAATAAAGTAGCTAGAATTCTTATATCCCTCTTACAGTAATTGTGATGGTAAATTTTCCCTGTTAGCCAATTACCAGAAATTTTCAAAGCCACACTCCAAAATCTCCCTATCCTCCAACAGCTGATGCAATCAACAGTCTTTATTTAATTTTCTACTTATATCAAGTGTTGCTATTTATGGGTGCTAGGGGTTTTTGTAATTTCTAAAATTTGGATTTCAATTTGGTCAAATTAGATCTGGTTTTTTTTTTTTTTTTTTTTTTTTTTAACATTCAGGGTGTAATTTTGTGATGGTAGTTATTTTTTATGGGGTTTAGAAAACAAGTGGCTTTTAGAGGGGGTAATGCACAAAATAGAGTTGGCTTCTCTTGGAAGCTTTAGGCTTAGTATGATAGGAATCTTCAGCCACTTTTCCAGGAGGTTTCAACATTTTATCTTTGAGAAGATTTTTCTCCAGAGCTCAGCCCCAGACTAGCTACAGTTGTGAAGACATGGAGACTAGGATTTTGAGGATTCGACCCCGAAGTACCTACCGATTCCTCCATCGCAACTAAAGGCGCAAGAGGCTAGCAGAAAGCTGCTGTTACCATTCTGAAACAGTGCCAAAACAGGTGCTGATTTGAGGGTTAAGTTGCTGTTGTGAATTGTCTTATTTGCTGAACTGAAATTCACAGCAGTTGTCTCTTTATTATGTCATGGATTTATTAGTTACTCGATTCAAAGAAAGGGTGCTAAAAACACACTATCTCGAAATCTCAGTCTTCATTTCTGAAATTTTCTTATATCCTACACCTATTTGCATCAACAGCTCTCTAATGTTAATTTCTCTAAGTGTTGCACTTATGCCAAGTTCACTAACTGTAAACTTATCATCTAAATTCAATGATTTCTCAGTTGCTATATACACAAATCCCCCCTTCCAGTTTGACAATGATCAAAACTAATTTTAGGCCTTAGTTCAATCACAATCTTGATTAGTCAAAAAAGCATTTTACTACCTTCCCCTCCTGACAGAATGTTAAATTCCTGCAAACTCTTCTTATCAGGCACCCGAAATAATTCGTTGTCTTGTCATTTCATGGCCTCTTCAATGCTCAACCCTCTGATAAACCATAGTTGACCTCTCCTCCAAGTAGACAAAATGAAATCTATGATTCATTCAGCATCATAAGAATTCTAGATTTCAGCATCAGTTGTAGCAAGCTGGTAACTATAATATTCATTTGAGAACATCATTCTTCCTATTTGATAGGTTACCACATTATCTAAATCATTTAGTTGTTAGGTTGTGGGCCAACAATGCGTATCAAGCCTTAAAACTCACAAGCATGTGCAGCCTGATAGAACATGGAGAGACTAGCAAACAATGAATAACACTGTTACAGAAAATAATACAGTTCCTAACAACCACATAATAAATGCAGGCAACAAGAACCAAACCCAAGAATAATGGTTTTTATACCATGTTTTAATACCAATTTAACTAAAATCTCAAATCGTTTGGTTGTGGGCCAACAATGTGCAGCAAGCATTAACACAATCTATTTGTGATATTTTATCAAGTTATTGCACATTAGCAAGACACCCGAATTACAAGAATTGATGTACCATATATAATGTGTACAATACAGTATTACACAACAAACATCGTCATAAAGCACTAAAAAACAAATCCTTAGCCATACTTACCGTTTAATAAGTGATACATCATTTGTAGGTACATCCAATGTTGGATTTGCATAAAAAGAGCCTTTCAGCATATCTGCACCATGTAAAGCAAGAAAACTTAACCAGAAATTCAAAGTGAGCAAAAATTAAACAAATTCAAAGCAAGCAAAAACTAAACCCAGTAATAAAAAAATGAGGCATAAAGGATGCATAATCCCAACCCCTACAAGAACGCACTCACACATGCAAAGAGACAAAGGAGAGAGAGATTCACCCATTTTCTAGCACACAGCATCGCCCTTTTTTGTCTTTTTGAATTTAATATACTGTAAACCATTTCACATCTAATGCATTTTAATCTCCATCCAAAGGACACAAAAAGATGAGATACATCGACACGTTTACCACTATCAATGTCATCAAGTATAACCTGTTTGCATCCAACGCATTTCAACCGTCATCCAGGCATCACCAAATCTATCCCTAGATGTACTACACTATGAAGAAGAAAAATACCCACGCAATCAATTCACTACCTCTCCATGCTTTACAAAGCTCCAAAAAATTTTACCATGACAATATAAATGCTCTAAATGTTCCTAAGCTTGAAATAAGTGCGAAAGAAATTACCAGGCCTCCCAGATTCAAGCTTCTCCTTTCCATGACTCCATCCAAAGTTGTACCTATACAAGGACAATGGATACATAAAACAATGTTATGGCACTTTTGATTTTTGCCTTTTAATGTACCAAGATGGCCAAATACATGTTAAAAAGACAAACCTCCATACTGAAATTGCTGCTACTGCTAGTAGGATAGACAACAAACTTACCATAAATTGTTCTACATTTATTTAGGAAACAAATCGTCAAACCTAGCATAAATTGTTGTATAGTTATTTAGGAAACAGATCTGTAAATATCTTTCCTGAATTAGGGGTCAATACTTAATGTTAGGAGATGTTGTAATGAGGATTCTTAATGTTAGGAGATGCTGTAATTAGGAGATATTGTAATTAAGGGATATATTGTAATTAGGGAAAATGACTTCTATACAAGAAAAGGACCACTCGATTGAGGGTCATCGAGCAAATCTGACTCTGACATGGAATCAGAGCCACTCTCTGAATCAACCTTGTCTTTGGTCCAATTTTCATGGTTTTCTAGGCTCTGGTTTTCTGATTTCTTGGGTGCGGGTTGCATTTTTTTGGTGAATTTCGAGAGATTCTAGTTATGACTAACAACTCCAACTCAGAAGTCTTTCAAACTCGGTTCACAGGGAAGAATTATGCTGCCAGGGAGTTTCAGTTTCAACTTTTTGTCATGGGAAAGGAGTTGTGGGGTCATGTTGATGGGAGTGATCCAGCACCTACCAATCCTACCAAGTTGGTTCAATGGAAGGTGAAAGATGCTCACGTGATGACTTGGATTCTTAGGTCTATTGATCCACTGCTTATACTCAATTTAAGGCCTTACAAGATGGCTAAATCGATGTGGGAGTACTTGAAAAAGGTCTATCATCAAGATCATTCCGCCCGGCGATTTCAGTTGGGAACTGATCTTGCTGCCTATTCCCAAGGTACACTCTCTGTTCAGGAATATTTCTGTGGTTTTCAGAATCTTTGGGCTGAGTTTTCCGACATTGTGTATGCCAACGTGTCGGCCGAGTCTCTCTCTGCTGTTCAAGCAGTCCATGAAGCTAGCAAAAGAGACCAGTTTTTAATGAAACTAAGGCCAGAATTCGAGTCTATTCGCTCCAACCTGATGCACAGGGATCCTTCACCATCTCTTGACATGTGTTTTGGAGCACTTCTTCAAGAGGAACAACGTCTTCTTACTCAATCTTCGCTTCCGCAAGAGAATGTTGTCACATACGCTGCATAGGGCAAGGGGTGGGGTCGAGACATGCATACGGTTCAGTGCTTCAATTGCAAAGATTATGGGCATATTGCTACCCATTGTGCTAAAAAAGTTCTGCAGCTACTGTAAACATAAGGGGCACATAATCAAAGAATGCCCAACACGTCCTCAAAACCGACCCATGAATGCCTATCATGCTACTGCTACTGACCATACTTAAGACAGGGTAACCAGCACTCAAAATCTCGCTCCAGTGTCACCTTCCACTGCTGCAACACCTGCCCTTACACCAGAAATGGTGCAGCAAATAATTGTATCAGCATTATCTGCTTAGGGCCAAGGTAAGGGTACCATACCCTCTCAATCTTGGCTTGTTGATTCCGCTGCATCCAATCACATGACCAATTCCCCAGATATGCTTAGCAATGTTCGTAAGTACACTGGTTCTTTTAATATTCAAGTTGCTAATGGCCATCTTTTACCGATTACTGGGGTTGGTGATATCGCACCATCACTTACTAATATTTTTGTATCACCGGGACTTTCTACGAGTCTTATCTCGGTTGGACAATTAGTGGATGATAATTATAATGTTCAGTTTTCTCGTGATGGTTGTCATGTGCAGGATCTGGTGTCAGGGAGAACAATACCGAAGGGGCCTAAAGTTGGGAGACTGTTTTCATTATACTTTTCCATTCCTAGCATCATTTCTTTGGCTTGTACTACTGTTTCCAATAATTGTGAAGTATGGCACAAACGTTTAGGTCATCCAAACAATGTTGTTTTATCTCATTTGCTGAATTCTGGTTCGTTGGGAAAAAAATATTCTTCTTTGCCTCATGCTTTGTCTTTTGATTGTTCTACGTGTAAGATTGGAAAAAGTAAGATTCTTCGCTTCCCTTCTTCCGGGAGTAGGGCAAAGATTGCTTTGACCTAGTTCATAGTGATGTATGAGGCATTACTCCTGCCGTTTCTCATGCTCATTATAAATATTTTGTGACATTCATGCATGACTATAGTCGGTATACTTGGGTATATTTTCTGCGCTATAAGTCTGAAGTCTTTGCTGTTTTCAAATCGTTTCTAGCATATATTGAGAATCAATTTACCAATAACATTAAGACTTTACGATGAAATTCTGGTGGAGAATATATGGCTCATGAGTTTCTTGAGTTTCTTCGTCACAAAGGAATTGGTTCTCACCGCTCATGTCCTTAGATGCCTCAACAGAATGACGTGGTTGAGCACAAAACCGACATTTGTTAGATGTTGCTAGGACCTTGTTACTTGAATCTTCTGTTCCTCCTATATTTTGGGTTGAAGCTTTAGCTATAGCAGTATATTTGATTAATAGGTTGCCTTTAAAGTGCTAAATTTCGACTCTCCATACTATCGTCTGCATAAAAGGCACCCTAGCTTTCTTCACTTACACACTTTTGGCTGTGTCTGTTTTGTGCATCTACCTCCGCATCAACATCACAAACTCTCTGCACAATCTGCGAAATGTGCCTTTATCGGATATAACTTATCTCAAAGGGATTTGTGTGCTATGGTGCTTCATCCAATAAATTTCATATATCTCGTAATGTCGTTTTCTTTTAGCATCAACATTTCTTTCTTAGTTTTCTTATATCATCTCCTCCAGTTTCTGTTCTTTCTCACTTTGATGATTTGATATGCCCTCTTGAACACTTCAAGCCTAGTTTTGTGTATGAACGCTGTCAACCAACTCAACCCCTTCCTGAGTCTGATCTGCCACCTAATCCTGATCCCATTTTGCATCCTCCTCGACGATCTAGTCGTGCTTCTCATCCACCGAATAGGCATGGTTTCCCTCATACCTCCTTCACGGCTACCTTATCAACTGTGTCGATTCCTAGTTCCTACACAAGCTGATAAACATGAGTGTTGGAGAAAGGCTTTGGAGGAAGAACTTCAAGCTCTTCAAGAAAATGGAACTTGGGACATGGTCCCTTGTCCTTCTTATATCAAGCTAATTGGGTGTAAGTGGGTTTTTTCTGTGAAACTTCGGCCTGATGGGTCTATGGACCGTTATAAGGCTCGTTTGGTTGCCCTTGGTAACCGCCAGGAGTATGAGGTTGACTATGAGGAGACCTTTGCTCCTATTGCTAAAATGACCAGTGTGCGTACTATTATTGCCATTGCAGCCTCTCAGGGATGGTCCCTTTGCCAGATGGATGTGAAGAACGCATTTCTTCACGATGATTTATAGGAAGATGTTTACATGACACCTCCTCCTAGCCTCTGCTCGTCGTCAACGTCGAATGTGTGTAAGCTAAAGCGCTCTCTGTATGGTTTGAAACAAGCTCCCCGGGCCTAGTTTGATAAGTTCTGAACTACTGTACTTTGGTTTTCTTTCATCCAAAGCCAATATGATTCCATGTTGTTTCTTCGTACGACTTCTGTTGGTATCATTCTTCTTCTGGTTTATGTCAACAACATTGTCATCACTAGGACTGATTCTGCTCTCATTGATCAGCTCAAGCAGCATCTTCATGATTCCTTCCATATGAAAGATCTTGGTCCGCTCCGATATTTCCTCGGTTTGGAAGTTCAGTCCGATTCATCTGGGGTTCTCCTGCATCAGCATAATACACGAAGGACTTGATTTCCTTGCTGGTTTGCAGGACTCCTCTTTAGTGGATACCCCTTTGGAAGTGAATGTCAAGTATCAACGTGAGGAGGGGGTTCTCCTTCCTTATCCCACGGTGTTTCGACAGTTAGTTGGTAGTCTCAATTATCTCACTATTACACGGCCTGACATCTCCTTTGTTGTCCAGCAAGTCAATCAATTTATGCAGTCTCCTCGTCACCTTCACCTTGCAGCAGTCCGCCAAATTATTCGATATCACCGAGGTTCCTCTCACCGTGGCTTGTTCTTCTCTACTGGTACTCCCCTTCACCTTGTGTCTTTTTGTGATGTTGACTGGGCCGGATGTCCTAATACTCATCGGTCTGTCACCGAGTGGTCTATGTTTCTTGGTGATTCCCTTATCTCTTGGAAGAGTACGAAACGGGATCGTGTTTCCAAATCTTCGCCCGAGTCAGAGTACTGTGCCATGTCAACAGCCTGCTCAGAGATTGTGTGGATCCATGGCTTACTTGCTGAAATAGGTTTTCCTCAGTCTACTCCCACTCCTCTTCATTCTAATAATACAAATGCTATTCAGATTGCTACAAATCCCATCTATCACGAGCATACCAAACATATTGAGGTGGAATGCCATTCTATTCGGGAAGTTGTCGATACTCAGGTTATCTCTCTTCCACATGTCTCAAGCGACCTTCAGATAGCGGACGTTTTCACCAAAGCTATGACACAACTACGTCATCAGTTTCTTGTTTGCAAATTGATGCTTCTTGATCGACCAGCATCAATTTGAGGGGAAATGTTAGTAAAATAGACAACAAACTTACCATAAATTGTTCTACATTTATTTAGGAAACAAATCTGTCAAACCTACCATAAATTGTTGTATTCTTATTTAGGAAACAGATCTGTTAGTCAATGCTTAATGTTAGGAAATTTTGTAATTCGGATGCTTAATGTTAGGAGATATTGTAATTAAGGGACATATACCATTGCTGTAATTAGGAAATATTGTAATTAAGGAATATATTGTAATTAGAGAAATGACTTCTATATAAGAAAAGGACCACTCGATTGAGGGTCATTGAGCAAATCTGACAGCTACAACTATCTCATTGTATGTTTCCGATATAAAACCATCAAGTGGTTATTTAAGCTGAACATATTATTCATTATATCTATTTTATCCTTATCCCAAAAACAACTATAGTAGGTCACATATACAGGAAATCCTCCAAACATTCTACCCAAAAAGGTGCACACAAAATAAAGAGTTTTGGTCAAATTAGCTGTAGCAGCTGAACAATTCTCAAACTAGGTATCTAAAGTAATTATAAAATTAGTGTGGAAGTGATGCATAACTATGAAATATAAAATTTTCACCAACAACAAACCAAGCCTCAAGTCCCACTAGGTGGGGACTACATGAATCCTTTTCCACCAAGTCATGGGCAATCCTCCAACAATTTCAGGGCCGTTAAATCCATACTGTCTCATTCCAAGTTATTTTAGGTTTTCCCCTACCCCTTCTACTTCTAACAATAATTGGCTCCTCACCACTACCCTTCTATTTGGTCTATGTTACAAATTTTAAACCATCTTAGCTGGCCCTTCCACATCTTATCTTTTACAGGTGCTATGCTAAACTTGCCGCAAACATGTTCATTCCTTGATTTATCTTTTAACATTGTACCATTCATCCACCTAAGCATCCTCATTTCGACAATTTTTACTTTCTAGATATGTTGCTTCTTAGTTGAGCATAGTTGTCTTATAGCCGTTCTACATAATTTTCCTTAAAATTTTAAGGGTAGAATGATCATAGAGAACTTCCAAATCACTTCTACATTTTACCCAACCTACTTCAACTCTATTAATTACATCTTGTTCGATTTCTCCTTGACCTTGCATAACAGATTTTAAAAATTGAAATGTCTTAAAAATTCAAAGGGATTTGTCATGTGCAGGCCTGTCCAATCATTTCATTAAAAAAACGGGTTTGGATTTTGAAAACCTAGGTATGACATGTCACATCTAGATTTTCAAAAAATCTCAAATCCAATTTTCGAAGTACAATTTTTTTTTTCTAATTCCTGTTTTTTAAGTTTTTTAAAGAAACAAATTCACACTTTCAAGTTCCGAATTTCAAAATCCAAATCTTCACGTTAGATTCGAACTTCAAACCTTTTCTTTACTTGAACTTTGATTATATTTTTAAATGGATTGATATTTTTAAAACATCAGGCTTTTCTAAAATTAGAAAATCATCTCTAAGAAAGTAGTTGAAAAATAAATCATATTTTTACAATTTTTAAATAGATACTTTTAAAAATTTTATAAAACTTAAGACATTTTTTTAAAAAAAATATAAGATTTTAAAATTTTAGGGTTCCTGATTTCAAAAACATCAAATTCCACCTCCCAACTTGTGGGATCACCACTCCTTTCCAGCTTGCCAATAGTCTTCCACATTTTTTTAATTCCAAATTCAGCCTGCCCATATTTTCCCTTTCCGCTCACTCTCATTCTCACCTTTCAAAATCCATTGGGGGTTGGCAACTAAGGTATGGCTTGCCATTGGCACTGATGACCACAAGACTAACACACTATTAATGCTAAATGACTAGGGTAACCATCAACATATCTGAACTCCAATAATAATGATAAGGAAAAGAATATAATAGAGCAACATTACACACCTAGAAGTGTTCCCAAAAATGAATACGAGAACCATTACCCAAGACAAACTTAGTGTGAGGGCAAAGAGGGGCAAGACCAAAAAAACACACCTCCACGAGCTAATTCCTAATTCCTAGAGAGAAAACTCCTCTGAGGGAAACCACTAAACCATTTAGCTAAAAGAGCAATGTTTTCAGACACCAACTTACCAAGACCCAACCTCCTCCCCCTCCAACCTAGACCTTCAAACAATCTCCCAGCTAACAAGGTGATCTCTCTTATCCCCAAACCCCAACCAAAGGAAATCTCATATTACTCCTAAATTTCATTAGTCCCCCACCAAAATCCTAAAAACAAACAGGTAATAAAAAGGGATTCTAACAAGACAAGCCTAAATGAGAGTAATGCAATCCCTTAAAGAAAATAATGCACCTTTTCACCCATCCAAACACTTAGAGACTCCACCACTGGATCCCAAAAAGCCATAGACCTAGGATTACCTCCCAACAAGACACCAAGATAAGACAAAGGCCAATCCAAAAGAGCACAACCCGCTAACGAAGCCAACTTCCTAGACCTACTAGATGTCAAATTGATGGCTGCTATACCACTCTTCTCCAAATTCATTTTAAGCCCAGAAACACTCTCAAAATTTTGAAGAAGAGTCCAAATATTCAAAACAGAATCTGTATGATCACAAATAAAAAAATAGTATCATCAGCAAACTGAAGATGGGACACACAAACCCCCTCTCTACCCACTTCTAGGCCTTTAACTGAACCCTTATCAACCGACCTCCCACCATTCTACTCAAAACATCAACAACCAAAATAAACGAAAAAGGAGATAATGGATCCCCTTGTCTAACACCTCTCAATGATTTAAATCAAGATTTAGGTTCTCCATTCACAATAACTGAGAAAAAAAACATTAGACAAGCAACCCCTTATCCAAGTCCTCAATCTCTCCCCAAACCCTTTTCTAGCCAACACCTTATCCAAAAATTTCCAGCTAACCCTATCATAAGCTTTTTCAAAATCCAATTTGAAAAGAATGCCTTTCCCCTTCTTCCTACAAACCTCCTCTACAACCTCATTAGCATCCACAATCCGAACACCCCCCCCCCCCCCGGTTCCAAAAAAACAAACGCACTTTGCACCTTAGAAATAGTATCATCTAACACCACATTCAACCTATTAGCTAGTAATTTAGCAATGATCTTATACACACTAGTCACTAAACTAATAGGCCAAAAATCAGCAATCTTAATAGATTTATTCCTATTAGGCAGCAAAAGTAATGAAAGTGGAATTAATGCTCTTTCGAAGAATCCCATTACAATAAAATTCAGTAAAGGTTTTAAACAAAACCACCTTAACCACATCCCAACACACTTGAAAACAAACCAAATTAAACCCATATGGATCTGAAGCTTTAGCCCTTTCCATCCCAAACACAATTGCCTTAAATTCCTCCTCCTCAAAAGGCCTTTCCAACCAACTTACATGACCCCTAAAAATGAGATTCCAATCTAAATCCTCAATCATAAACCTATAGAAATCCTACCTTGAATAATAATTTGGAAAAGAAATTAGTGAAATCTCATTTGCAATCAAACAAGAATAAAAAATAACCTCATGTCCTCCCAAATCCAATTCCCCAATCATGTTTCTCCTCATCTTACCGTCAGCCAACCTATGAAAAAATTTTGTATTACAATCACCTTCTTTTGCCCACTAAAATTTAGTCTTTTGCCTCCAACTCATTCTTCAAGCAAACTCATTTTTCCTACTCACCATTCAATAAATTAACACCTTCCTCGTTCTATCAAAAAAATCCAACTCACCCAAAATGACAGCCTTCTTCATCCTGATATCCCAAAAACCTCCCTATCCAAATTTTCAAAGTCTCCTTAAGACGCTTAAGTTTCCTCATGAACCTAAAACCTTACCAACCCCTATTCAAATCAACACACCAAGAATATCTTGCCACAGAAGGAAAAGAATTGTGATCAAGCCACATATTTTTAAACTAAAAGGGCGAGGGGCCCCACTTCATCCTAGAAGATTCCAACAAAATTGGAAAATGGCCAGATCTGTTCTAGACAAAACAGTTTGAGAAAGATCAGCAAACTCATCCTCCCAATCACTACAAAATAGAAACCTATCTAATCAACTAGGAACATCCCTTGCCCCACCCACAGACCAAGAAAAAAGAGCATTGTCCAAGGACAAATCCCTCAACCCAAAGTTCCTAATAAACCTATCAAAATTCTTCATACTCAAATAAAACCTACCTCCCTTTTTTCTCCCCAAGGAACCTAACAACATTAAAGTCACCACCTACAATCCATCTAAGGGAACAAAAATCAAAAACAACATACAACTCACCCCAAAAAAATAAATAAATAAATAAAATGTCTCGCTGGACCATAAGCAGGTGTACTTTTACCTTTAATATCTACCAAAATCGAAAGGGAAAAGAACCCAACAAGACTATCAACTTTAGATATAGACTGAGTATTCCAAACAACAAGAATAGCCCCAGATGACCATTGAGAAGAAATAAACTCCCAATCCTTACACCTACCCTCCCAAATCAACAACATCCACCCCCCCCCCCCCCCCCTAAAAAAAAAAATCAACATTCTCTACTTTAGCTTCCCAAAGTAAAGCACTTTAGCTTCCCAAAGTAAAGCTAAATCAGTTGAATGCCTAACCAGCACATCCCAAATCAGCCCCCTCTTCCAATATCCCCTAAAACCCTAGCATTCCAACTAATGGGCTTCATAATTTAACTCTCTCACCACCACCCCCCCCCCCTCTAACCCCTTCATAATTGATAGAAGATGCCAACTTATTGAGTTCCTTTTAAACCATTTTTTTCCCTCTCATAAATTCTAGGACTCACCCCCACCTTTACCTCATGGCCTAAAGCACTCACTAGCTTTAAACCCATTTTCTCTAGGAGTTTTAGCAGATCTCTTTTGTCTCTCTCATCCCCCAAAGGACTAATAGTTTGACATCTTCCTTAAAGGAATCCCCTCCCTGGCATACAACATTATTAGTAAAATTAGAATGATTGCGAATGGGAAGGATATCTCTTTGAGAATAAGAAGTTTTCTAATCCTCCGATGAAAGTGCATTCCCATTGTTTATCACCGTCTCAATAGACATGGAATCTCAGGAATATCAATAAGATTAGGCTCAAGATCAAAAACAATGGCCAAAGAACCCTCTTCAACCAAATCTATTACTTGATTCTCAATGTTCCTCAAATGGTGAGCACCAACCTGTGCTTCTTCAGAGAGCTTCATAGGACTATCTAACCTTATCTTCCAACTGATTGAACCAAGGAACATCATCCATACCAATTAGAGCAGTCAACTCATTCACAGGCACAATCACAAAATCAGGACTCAAAAATTCAGCCTATCCCTACAAATCCATTCTCAGCCAACAATTGATCTAAAAGCAAGCCTTTTTCATACTCGCACAAACTTCCCATTTTTTCATCAGAATCAGAATCAGAACCAGAAACATCCAAAGAGTGCAACCCACCCCCAATATCAGACAACAAAGAAGAAAGAAGTCTTTTAATTGGATACTCAATTCCAGCTTCTGATTCTTCAAACCACAAGGAGAATCAACTTATGCTTTGTGTCCCAAAATAACATGCTTCACCTACCTTATTTTGTTGGACTTCAGCACTTACATTAAGACCCACAATGAACACTTGATCCAGCTCAAAAAACTTACCCGAAACCAAGCCTTCTTTATTTTTAGGGGCCATAGCAACCAAATTGGACTTATCCACGCCAACTCCATTCTCTTACTCAGACTTGCATCTTCATAGGGCTTAGTTTGTCTTTTCTTCTCAATCTCAACCCATTTGCTCACTACTCTTCTCTTCACAGCCTGAAATCCTGAGGCCCATTTGAATTTAAATCATAATGATTTAACTTTAAATTTTAAAAACCTCACCTACCAAATCTCGAAGAAGGTGCTGAAACCAGATAATCCCTACCATTCAGGCCAAGCAGTTTTGCATCATTTAAATTTAAACTTGAAGAACTCCACGTACCAAATCTTGAAGAAAAATGTGTTGAAATCAGAAAACCCCTATTGTTCAAGCCAAGCAATTTGGCATTATTTAAATTTAAATTCGAAAATCCCCACCTACCAAGTCTCAAAGAAAAAGGCGCAAAAACCAGAAAATCCATACTTTTCAGGCCATAGAGTTTGGTGTCAGTATTCACAGCCTTCACCAGAGGAATTCTAAGAGCATTGGCGTGAAATTCCCAATGAGAGCCTCAGAAAAACAATGCTTTCCCTCCCACATCATTACTTCTCCAAACATTTTTTGAAACACAATCTACACATCTCCATCCCACTTACCGACCATCAGTTTCAAACTGTCAGATTTGTCAGAAGCAAACTCCTAAGCATGAAAGAAAGCTTTCCAACCTGACGCTTCCACACCCTGAGGAGTACAAACAGATTGAGGACGACCCTGCTCCTTTAATTTCTCCATACACAAAAAATGACCCTTTCCATTTGACAAGAGTTTCAACCTAAAATATTTCCTCCAAGATCCTTAACGAGCCCCAAACCAAAATCAGATTAGTCCAACTTCCCTAAAATCCACTGAAATTCATCAATTTTCAACAATAAATACGACAAAAACCTTCCAGCAAATTCAGAAATGCGGAAGGACAGACTATCCAGACGATAAATGTTGATCACCTTTCGATCAGCCTTAAAAGTTTGATGAACCTCTATAAAGATAATGAATTCACAACTCCCTGAATGTAATAAAAGCTCCTGCTCAGCACCATAGTTTACTGCTGCAGCTATTGCTGAGGCAGCTGCTGGACCAGCTGGTTCTCTGTCTCTTAAAGCATGTGTGCATTGTAATAAGATCATATGACATAGCGAAGTCTAAGACCCTATCACCAAACTCATTTTTATCTCCATATCCATGTCCTCCATGTATCCTCTAATAACCTCTATTGTCCTTCCCAATGTGTCCATTCAAATCAGCTCCTACGAATATTTTCTCAATTCTTATTATCTCTTATATTATACTACCCATACCTTCCCAAAATTGTCTTTTAAGGTTATCTGCTAAAGCCTATTTGAGAAGCAAAACACTAATGACATTTATTATCTCTTGACCTGAGATTATCTTGATTTCCATGATTTTATCCCCTACTATTTTCACGTCTACAATACTATCTTTCAGGTATTTTTGCTTACAATGGGGAAGCTCCTTCCCCATTCTAATTTTTTTCTTTTCCCTTGTACCATAGTTTAAATCCTAATTTTTCAAGGAAATAAATTAAGAATTAAAAAAAGGATTCTGATTTTGAAAAAATATGGATCTGAATATATTTAAATTTGTGTAGTGCATCTTTCATAGAATTTGTAGCATAGTAAGAACTTAGAAAAATGACAATTAAAAATAAAAGGATTTGCACTTTAATGACATGCAAGATTCCAATTTTCAAATTCTGATCCCCATTTTGAGGCACAAAAAAAATAAATAAGTAAATAAATAAACTGATTGGCCTAGCCTAAACCTGTCAGATCCCTTCGAATTTATTAAAAAAAAAAATCAGCTTTTGAAAATTTCAATTTCTGGGATGTCTCACTTCTGCCCCTACTTTCCTAGTTAGTCTGGAAATGCACCTAATTTGGGAAATTGTTTGGCCAGCACACCTAATTTCATCAAAAACTCAATTTTAGAGCATAATTATCCAACATAGTTTGAGGAAAACCTTACGATAGATCTACTTGGACCTTAACAGAATTAAATAATCCTCCCATTTTTTCGATGCACTAAGTGATGTTAATATACGGATTACAGAGAGAGAGAGGGGGGGGTTCATAAAATGAGACAGAAGGAAAAAATGATGCAAATACCAACAATACAAAGACCACCCCTTAGTGTCTTCCCTTGGGCTATCATTCACTGCTATATTACAACCTTGGAACTAGAGAAAATAGTGAATTCCAACCAATATTTGGATAGAAATTATAAGTTAATCATTGAATTGCTTTAACTACCAGAAAGCATATAAATATTATTACTATGGTGTCCTCAGCAAATGCAGGACAATTTCATTGCAATAAAAATTCTTAGCATGAAGGAATATGTCAAAATCTTAAGGAAATTATACAAAAATGGTGATCATTGTTACTAGAAGAAAAAAGACAAAAAAAAATCATAACAATTTGAATATAAAAATGAATAGCAGAAAGTGGTTAAGCATGGATGAGAAAGTAAAATAAATGATTAGAAATTCTGAGAATTAATTTACTAAAAGAAGTACCTGCTATTAGGATCCTCAAGTTCCTTTTTCACCTCTTCAGGCAGACTAGCTAGACTAATTTAAGAAAAAACAAATTAATAAATCCTATGAGCAGTAGAATAAAAAATATATCCTCTTGTCATGTATTTGGAGATATTTGTGCCCTCAAAATAAAATATAGAAATTATATTTGAAAGCTTATACCTTGGTGAAAGACGTAGAAGATTTTGACGCAATGAAGAAAACCCCGGAACCTATAATGAAACCAGAGTTGAACTCAAAAGAAGAATAAAAAAAATAATAAAGGTGAGCAATCCTTTAAAATGATATTACGTATCAAGATCCTAAAAATTAAAGATAACGCTAGGTGGGAAAATAACAGATCTGATTCAAGAGTAACATAAGCATTAATCAATGCAAAAATCAAAACAAAATGACCAATATGCTTTACAAACCAAAAGAATAATCAAAGCCTCTTCAATTTTCTAAACATAAAAAATTTCACCATAATCACAAGCACATATTTTAGGCCATTGAGCATAGAGCTGTAAATACTAAATAAAATAGTCAATCAAATTTCACTATTGTATATAACAAGTTTAGCTGTAGCTTAACTAAAAACTAGGTGCAGTTTACCAAATTCAAAAGATATGCATAACTGTGCAATTAAAAAGACATGGTTCATAAGAAGCATAAAACACATTTTTTATGAGATATAGGTCCTATAGTAGATCTCCCAGGCATAAAAACAATTTGACTTTTTCTCTAAGTCAACAAAAACCATATGCAAGTCCCTCTTTCTTTCCCTAAAATTTTCCATTAATCTTCGTAAACGATAGATAGCTTGTGTAGTAGATCTCACAGGCATAAAACCAAAATGATTTTCTGAGACCCTTGTTTCTAACCTTAATCTTTGTTCAGCTACCCTTTCCCACAATTTCATACATGCCTCATAAATATAATTTCACGATAGTTATTACAAAACCCAAATCCACAATCAAGGTATATTATGAAAAAGAATTGTTACCCAAATCAAGCAACACAGGGATCCTTGTCATCTAAACAGACTCACTAAGCTTGATAATAGATCATGTTTATCTTCCCTTTTTTTCTTCTGAAGTGTACAATCGCACTTGTAGTGTCCCTTCTCTCTTTAATTAAAGCATTCAATGCTATTGCTCCATGATTTAGACCTTGCCCTTCTACTTAGCCTTCTCCTTGGATCCCCCTCTCCTATGCCCAGCCTTGGCACCCAAGCCTTCCATTTCATGGTCCTCGTTGTTGAGCCCCCTTCTATCTTTTCGCAATTGGAAAACCTCTTCGTGTACTGAAATAGAACAGTGTTGTAACACAAAGCAAGAAGGGAGGATAACATGTTGAACTGCGCACAGTATGTGGAGATGGCAGCACCACCCCCTGCAGCTTACATTGAAATGGAGACCTGCAGTGAATGGAGACCAGCAGCCCTCCACCAACCTTGCCTACCATGGCTGACATTAAGCCACCAACCATTGAATTTTATCCCCCATCTCAGGCTTTATAAATGTGATGGGTGCTGTGTTGTGTTTGTGTGTGGAAGTGTGTGCAGAGAGTGTAGAGTTGTGTGCTGTGTGTGTTGTGTGAGAAAGAGAGAGAGAGAGAGTTGAGTTGAAGGCAATAGCCTCCTCCTCCTTGTATTATTCTCCCGGTTATAGTGAATTGGTGTGTGCTCCGTGGACGTAGGTCGATTCGGCCAAACCACGTAAATCTGGTGTTCCATTTTTGTTCTTTAGTTTTTGCCTGTGTGTGATTGTTGCTCCTAGATCCACGCCAACAATTGGTATCAGAGAGAGGTTGAAGCAAAATCGCCAGATCGGAGCAAAATTGCAGGATTGGAGCCTCTGTCCAGTAGCTCCAAACTCAGTTTTGAGGCCACCATCGTGTTCCTCTCATTGAGACAAAGCCAACGGTGGCAACCGGAGCTCAGAAAACAATGCACGCGCCCGCACGTGCCACCGACAATCAGGCGACGTTGCCACGCGCCCCCCGGTGGTCAGCGAGTACACGCATGAGCCTCCACGTTCCGACAAGGAAGAAGACAACGTGACGTCAGCGCTGAGTCAGCATCCACGTCAAGTCCGTCAGCGCCACATCAGCCTCGATCAGCCTCGGGTCCACGGCCACGCCTGTGCCGAGTCAGTAAGCCACATCATCAGGGACCCACGCCACGTCAGCAGTTAGGCCCACAGTGGGTCTCACATTGACATGCCAACAAGTGGGCCCCACAGTGCCACATCAACGCCGCGTCAACAATGGTCCCCACTGTGCCACGTCAACAGACTGCGTCACTAACGCCATCAAAATATTCCGTCATAAGAGAATATTTCGTTAAAGTTTACCGAGGTTCAACCAAGTTTGACCAGAACTTTGACCGGACTTTTTGAAGCCATTTCGGGTCCGTTTTTCGAACGACTTGAACCATTTCTAAGGTTTTCGGCCATTCCAGATCAAACCGTATTGTCCGTTTGAGCTAATTCCGTCTCTAGATTGGTAAATCGAGATGTCGAACGAAAAGAGCTCACGGATCGAGATGTTTAACGACATGAACTTTGATATCTAGAAAATGCAGATTGAGGACTACTTGTTTGGTAAGGAGTTGCACTTACCATTGAAGGAGAAGCCAGAATCCATGAAGGAGAGCGAGTGGGAGTTGCTTGACCGAAAAGCACTTAGAGCTATCAAAATGACGTTGGCAAAGTCCGTTGCCTTCAACATCAAGCACTTGACGACCACCAAGTCCCTTATGGATGCATTATCCAATATGTACGAGCAGCCATTAGCCGCAAATAAGGTACATCTAATGAAAAGATTGTTTACCATGAGCAAGTCTGCAGGTGAAAGTTTTAGCAAACACCTAAATAATTTCAACGAGCTGTCGAATCAACTCGCCTCGGTTGGAATTACATTTGACAGTGAGATTCATGCCCTACTAATTCTTAGTCAGCTGTCTGAGAGTTGGAAAGGTATTGTTACTGCAATCAGTAGCTCTACAGGAAAATCGAAACTGTAGTACGATGAGGTCATCAGCATGATTTTGACATATGAGATCAGAATAGTCGAACAATGCCTCCACTTCAAGTTCAGCCTTGAACGTGGAAAGCCGAGGAAAAGGAAGTAAGCATGGACAATCAAACAATCGCGGCACATCTAGGACCAGGCGATCTAGATCCAGAAATCCTAGAGGTTCCCAGGGCACAAAGAACGTTGAGTGCTGGAACTGTGGAAAGGCTGAGCATTTCAAAAACCAGTGCAAAGGTCCGAGAAAGGAATCTGAGGCGAAGACAAAAGCAAATCTCGTCTCTTCCTCAGGAGAAAAAGATGCATTGAATTGCTCTCTGGAGAGCAAGAAGGAGTCTTGGGTCTTAGACTTTCAGGCCACTTGCAGCAGAGATTGTCTAGAGGAATACACATCAGGTAATTTCGGTAAGGTATACCTTGGCAACGATCATCCTTGTGACATAGCCGGCAAGGGAGTTGTAAAGGTCAAGATAAACGGGTCAGTATGGAAGCTGAAAGATGTCAGGTATATTCCAGACCTGAGAAAGAATTTGATCTCAATTGGTCAACTGGCAGATGAGGGATACACAATGACATTCATTGGCGATAAATGGAAGGTTTCAAAGGGTGTACTAACAATCGTGCGAGGTAAGAAAAGCGGAACACTTTATCTAACCTCCAATGCCTCCATGTCTATTTCAATTGCTGTAGAAAATGACGACAACAACATCTGGCACCAACGACTCGATCACATGAGCGAGATACGACTCAGAGTGATGCACTCAAAGGGAAAATTGAGTGGTCTACGGTCGGTCAAGGTTGACATGTGCAAGGATTGCATATTCAGTAAACAGAAGAGGGTCAATTTCCAGACAAACACCCGTGCCCCAAAGAAGGAGAGACTAGAACTAGTCCACTCAGATGTATGGGGACCGACGCCCGTCTCATCCATAGGCGGAAGGAATTACTTCGTCACATTCATTGATGATCATTTTCGGAAGGTATGGGTTTACTTTCTGAAGTATAAGTCGGAAGTCTTTGATGCTTTTAGGGTATGGAAAGCAACGGTTGAAAACGAAACTGATTTTAGAATCAAGAAACTGAGAACAGACAATGGTGGCAAATATGAAGACACCGGGTTCAAGAATTGTGCCAAGTACACCTCAGCACAACGGTGTAGCCGAACAGATGAACCAAACGTTGACTGAAAGAGCCAGAAGCATACGTATACAGTCAGGCTTACCATTGCAGTTCTGGACAGAAGCAGTTGGCATAGCAGCATACTTGATTAACAGGGGTCCATCAGTACCATTGGACCACCGTATACCAGAAGAGGTATGGAGCGGAAAAGTGGTGAGACTATCAAATTTGAAAGTTTTTGGTTGTGTTGGATATGTAAATATCAGTGATCATGTCAGAAACAAACTTGATCCTAAGTCTCGGAAATACACCTTTGTCGGTTACGGTAAAGATGAATATGAGTATCGTATTTAGGATGATGAAAACAAGAAGTTGATCGGAAGCAGAGACATGATTTTCAACGAAAAGGTGATGTACAAAGACAGGCACACAGCAAAATCCACCGAACCAGTTCAGAGAGAGTCAACCTATGTAGATATGGATGATGTCCTAGAAGGTGTCAAGACGCAACAGTAGAACGCCGAGAATCCTCAGGCGGAGGAACAAGTGGAGCATATCGTTGCACCACCGCCTCCTACTCCAGCTCCAGAATTTAGGAGATTTACTCAGCCCCGTGTATCAAATAGAAAGTATATAGATTACTTACTTCTTACAGATGGAAGAGAGCCCAAATGCTATGATGAAGCATGTCAGGTGGCAGATACGAGCAAGTGGGAGCTTGCGATGATGGACGAGATGAAGTCTCTCACCTCCAACAAAACGTGAGAGTTAGCTGAGTTGCCCAAAGGTAAGAAGGTTCTTCACAACAAATGGGTGTACAAGATCAAAGAAGAGCAAGATGGATCCAAAAGGTACAAGACCCGATTGGTAATCAAAGGCTTCGAACAGACGAAGGTGGTGACTACATAGAAGCTGAAATTGTGCTCATCTTCAGTTGGTCTTAATGCTTGAAGACAGATATGAACACATCATTTGTCTATACACTGATTGAGATGGTGTCTTCATCTCCAAGTAGGAGATTGTTGAGTTGCGCACAGTATGTGGAGACGGTAGCACCACCCCCTCCAGCTTACATTGAAATGGAGACCTACAATAAATGGAGACCAGCAGCCCTCCACCAACCTTGCCTACCACGGTTGACATTAAGCCACCAACCTTTGAATTTTACCCCCTATCTCAGGCTATAAAAATGTGATGGGTGTTGTGTTGTATTTGTGTGTGGAAGTGTGTGCAGAGAGTGTAAAGCTATGTGATGTGTGTGTTGTGTGTGTGTGTGTGTGTGTGAGAGAGAGAGAGAGAGAGATGAGTTGAAGGCAGTAGCCTCCTCCTCCTTGTATTATTCTCCCAGTTATAGTAAATTGGTGTGTGCTCCGTGGACGTAGGTCGATTCGGCCGAACCACGTAAATCTAGTATTCCATTTTTGTTATTTATTTTTTGCCTGTGTGTGATTGTTGCTCCTAAATTCACCCCAACAGAATAGTCTCAACACCTTATCTTTATCTGCAATCAGCACGTCAACTGTGAGCAAATCATTAAGAATCCAATTAAAATCATTCATATACTAATTCATATCTCCACCTTAGAAGCAACAATGACTTCTTTACAAGCATGTCGTTGGTATTGCTCTTCACCATCTACTAGCTCTCCAATAACAGCCATAGACCCTTTGCCTTTTCTCATTGGTGTTGAGTATGAGTTAATATGCCAAGCAAGATTGGGAGTGATGAAGGTGATCTATTCTAGTTCTATCAAGTCATCTTCATCCATCTTGTTAGCACCTTGTAAACCTTTTGTCGATTCATCATATTAGTTACCACATATCCCCTAGGTTGAAATATCCATTTCTATCAAACTTGCTGAAGCTAGTCTTCACCTCACTCATCCTCACCGCAACTTAGGTGCAAACCTTAAAAAAAGAAAACTAGCATGAACCTTGTGCTCTAATATCAATTGTTGCATAATATTCCCTAAGGTTATGCATTAGCATTTTGGGGTAGTTGTGGATGGTTAAAAGGGTTATTTTGGGATAATTTTGAATAATTATAGGATAAATTTAACATAATTATAAGGATATTTTGAGATAGTTATGGATAGTTAAGGGGTCTATTGGTATAATTATTGGTTGTTATGATGATAAATTTGATATTTTTGAGAGAAGACCCCAAAGAATTATAGATACCAACAACAACAACAACAAACCCGAAAGAAAATTAAAATACACAAACAAAATCTTCAAAAAGAAACTAGTCCATACATCTGTAACTGATAGTATTCCCAATCCATTCGGCCCAAACCCCTCTTCAATCTTCATTGACAAATCGGCATCTTTGTCCTATATCCACCGTAAACAAAATTTAAATACACATAAGTCTGTCAACCGGTCAAACTACGCACAAACGCACGCATATAGAAACAAACGTACTTTGAGGTCAGAGTAAGGTATAGTCACTGTCCGGAGAGTCGGTGCCGCAGTAGCAGACAAGGACGACATTCTCTGACACGAAACCCGGCGGGAGCAACGGCTGCCGGACGGCGACTGCGACGGTGATTGAGTTTGTAAATGAGGAAATTGGGCGCTGTGAAGGTTTTTTTGGAGTGATTATAGTCTTGAGAGCTGGGAAGTCATGCGTGCTTGAAGATTCTGTTGTAGCGTTCAAATTTGGGAGACCAGAGCGGAGAGCAGAAGCGCTGGCGCGTAAAGAATATAGAGCACGGGACCGAATTTGAAGCTTGTACGGGTCTCTCTCTGTTGTATAAGGAATTTTCCCATTTATTTATATATTTATATATATATATATATATATATAAATTAAAACTGTACAAAACGACGTCATTGACCTTTTCGGATAAGTTCTACCTTAATGAATTTATCCATTTTTTAACGAAATGCCGCTTGTGCTCAAAATCATAATTTTTTCAAATATCATACTTTGTTATTTTTTCATTAATAAATTAATATTGTAAATGAAATAAAGAGATAATTATAGAAAAATTAAAGTAAAGAAATTTAGAGTTATAAAAATTCAACAATTTAATATTGCTAATCATCTTTTTATATCCATTTTAGTTGTAAAATATGTCCTTATATAGGTAAAAATTGTATTAGCATCTCAAAAGTCAATTTCATAATAAACCATTATACGGCATGTCAAAAGTTATAACTTATTATCGAAATAGTCATCCACATGTATAATATATACATTTTACAACACTTCCCCTTTGATAACTATATATTATGAATATGTCTCGTTAAAACTTTTGCTAAGGAAATTCCTGTGTGTAATAACCCGAACCCAAAAAATAATAAGCAAATAAATAAATAAAATAAATAAAGAAAATAAAATAAAAGAAAAATGAAAAAAAAGGGTTTGGCCATGACCAAACCGTTGACGATTACGTGGGATTCAGAAAAACCGTGGACGATTTTCCTACAGGGCAAATTACCGAGAGCATATAAGGGTGTTTTAAGGTTTGGCACAGGCCAAACCATCGATGGTTTCAGGTAAATCATCGATGATTTTGTGCGGGGCAGCAACTTTATAAATAGATGTTGAGTTATTTTTTTTAGAAAATTTCCCCTCTCTCTCTCTCTCTCTCAAAAACCTAGGGTTTCGGGATTTGGTCTTCTTTTGGGTTTCTTTCGCTCTCTTAATCCTAATCGGAGTCCGTGCTTGCTCTCCGGTCGTGTCTCTCTTCTCTCGACTTGTCAGTCTCTATCCTCGACGAGTTTCGGAAAGCTAGGGTTTTGCTTTCTTGTTCGTTTTGGGTCATTTTTGGAAAACACAGGTAAGGGGAATAAATTGTACCAACTTTTTATTAAATTTGAACCAGTTAATTTCGAGTATATAAACCTGTGTATATATGTATGATTTTTCTGAACGGGTTAGGTATTTAAAAGTTATGGTTTTGATTAAAATTCATATTTGGGGAAAAACCAATGTGAGTGAGGTATATTGATTATTTATAGTATGTAACAGTATAATTAACACTCAAACCGTGTGGCATGAGAAAACTTTTCATAATAAATTGGTTGTGATTACTGTGGTGAATGAATTGATATGTTTGGATGAATTGTTTGTGTGGTTATTCGCATGTATTACAATATAATGTTGGCAGGCTTGAGGAGTTCGTTATATTGTCTGGGTATAAATCATGATACAACATTGGCAGACCTGAGGAGTTTGTTATATTGTCATTTATATAATTTGGGTAAAACATTGGCATGCTTGAGGAGTTTGTTTTACTGATATACTATGAGTAGGTCATTGAGAAGTGTAGCAATGAAGGTCGATTGTGATGAACTTGTGCAGTATCTTGTGTGGATGTGAAACTTGTGTAGTATCCTATGTGGATATGACTTAAATGTGTAGATGATGTCGAATGTGTGTGGTATATTTATGTGAATTTAAATATATAAATGTTTAGGGTGAAGCAAAACTCTCAGCCCGAGGGCTTACTGAATAAGGTGAGTGCCCTGATGAGTATCAGTTGTAGTCTCACCCAAATTAAAAGGGCAAAGTTACAAATAATATCAGAGCAATGGGGCGTTACATGTATGGGTGTGTAATCTCCCCAATCCTCGAAAACTTTCGCTATAAATATTGGTTATGTATGTGTGAGTATAGTATATAAGTGTATTAGTTGTTGATTAACAAACAAATATATTTTGTGTACTCTAAAACTCATTTGCCACACACTGTTATAATTTATTTCATCCTTACTGAGAAGTGTCTCATCACAACAAATTATTAACTTTTCAGGTCCATCAGGTGATCGAGCTTAGTAAGCTCCAAGGCGGGGTTTAGTTTTTTTTTTTTTTTTTTGCTCATTGTGAGTAGTTGTAAGATATAAAGTATTTAAAAGTTATATTTAAATTCATAGTTATGTAATATAAAGTGAATGGACACACTTTTTGGGATTGTATAGAATAGAACTCTGGTATTTTAATGGATAATGTTTAATTATTTCCGCTGTATAAATGGTATTTATGGTATGAAAGATAGGTGAATGGAACACATAACACCCTGAGCCCCACTTGGCAGGTTCGGGGCGTTACGTTGTGGGACAAAACCTTAACGAAGGAAAAAGAGAACAGTATTCATACTTCCCCTAAAAAATACAATCAATTAAGAAATGTCTTTATGTTGTAGCATTCTAATGTTATGTACATGCTTTTTGAAAATTAAAGTTGGCAATGCTTTTGTGAATAGATATGCTGAGTTGTCACTTGAATGAATATAGTAAATGTCAACATCTCCTTTCTTTAGAAGTTCATGAGTGTAAAGAACTTTGATGAAATATGTTTAGTTCTATTACCTTTTATGTACCCACCTTTGATTTGTGCAATACATGTTGCATTGTCCTTGTACAATATTGTTGGGTTGTCATTCTCTAGTGATAATCCACTTATTCCTTTAATGTGTTGGATTATAGTTCTTAACCATACGCATTAACGACTTGTCTTGTGAATGACCAATATTTTTAAATGGTTTGAAGAGGTAGTAGTGATCGTTTGCTTTACAAATTGACATGAGATAGCAATATCACCATATGTAAAGATATAGCCTGTTTGTGATCGAGTTTTATGAGGATCGGAAAGTTATCCAGCATCAGCATATTCTTTCAACACAGACTTTACTCCCTTTGGGTAAAATAAACTCATATCAGATGTGTTGCGAAGATAACGAAAAACATGTTTTACTCCATTCCAATGTCTCTGAGTTGGTGTAAAACTAAACCTTGCTAGCAAATTTCCTATATCTGGTTTAGTGCAATTTACAAGATACAAGAGTGCTCCAATTGCACTAAGATAGGGTACTTCAGGACCAAGGATTTCTTCATTATCTTCTCAAGGACGAAAAAAGATCTCTTTTCATATCAAGTGAACGAACAACCATTGAGGAGCTTAATGGATAAGATTTATCCATATAAAATTGTTTCAAGATTTTTTCTACATAAGATGATTGATGAATAAGAATTCCACTTGTTAAATGTTCAACTTGAAAATCAAGACAAAATTTTGTCTTCCCAAGATCCTTCATTTCAAATTCTTTTATTAAGTAGTTAGCAGTCGTTGAGATCTCTTATGGAGTTTCTACTATGTTTATGTCATCAACATAAATTGCGACTATAGCAAATCTAAAATTTATCTTCTTGATAAAAACACAAGGACAAATAATATCATTTTCATATCCAATTTTCAACAAATATTCACTCAAACGATTGTACCACATTCGTCTAGATTGCTTCAGTCCATACAAGGATCTTTGTAATTTAACAAAATACATCTGTTGTTGTTTTGGATTATATGTTTTAGGCATTTTAAATCCTTTAAGGATTTTCGTATATATGTCATTATCTAATGAGCCATACAAGTAAGTTATTACTACGTCCATGAGGCGAATGTCAAGTCCTTCAAAAACCGTTAAACTAATCAAAAATCTGAAAGTAACTGCATCCATAACAGGAGAATAGATCTCATTATAATCTATACCAGGCCTTTGTGAGAAACCTTGTGCTACATGATGCATCTTGTATCTCATAATTTCATTCATTTCATTTCTTTTAAGTACAAAAACTCATTTATACCCAACAGGTTTGACATTCTCAGGTGTTTGGACTACTGGTCCAAATACCTTACGTTTGGCTAATGAGTTTAGCTTAGCCTGTATTGCTTCTTTCCATTTTGGGTAATCATTTTGATATCGACATTCTTCTACAGTTTAAGGTTTAGGCTCATTATCATTAACAATTTCTGAAGCAATCGCATATGCAAACACATTGTCAACAACGATTTCATTTGTTCTCCGCATATTTCCAAATTTTAATGAGATCTTATAATTTTTCAGTACCGGAAACACTTTTGGTGTTGCTTCTGTGGAAATATGGGATTGCCGGAAACACTTTTGGTGTTGCTTCTGTGGAAATATGAGATTGTTGATCTATATTTCTTTTAACCTCTTCTTGAGCGTTAATGACCTATTTTAGAGTGTCACTTTTATTTATTTCCTTTTTCTTTTGAGGAATACCAATTGCTCTATCACGCTTCTGGCGCATTTTATATTCATTAGATACTATTCCCATTGGGTGTTCTTTAGGAACAATCAATCTAGCAAGAATATTTACGGTCGGAACATGTGATTGAGTGACCCTTTTGGTGTTTGTAAAAACATCTGGCAATTGATTTGCGGCATTCTGCAAATGAATTATTCTTTGAAATTCAAGTTCACATTAATTTATGCGTGTATCAAGATTAGACAAAGTTGGTGTATTCCAACAAATTTCTCGTGTTTTTAATCCTTTAACTTTTCCTTCTCCTAATAATGAGAAAATTGATTCATCAAATTGATAATCTATAAATCTTGCTCTAAAAAGATCACTTGTTAGTGGTTTAAGATATCTAATGATAGAATGAGAATCAAAACTAACATAAATACCAAATCGACGCTGTGGTCCTAACTTACTTTGTTGCGCAAGTGCAATAGGAACATATATTGCGTAACCAAAAATTCTAAGATGAAATATATTAGGTTGGTGGTTAAACACAAGCTGTGAAGGTGAAAACTTGTGATATGCAGTTGGTCTAATTCTAATCAAAGACGCAGTGTAACACCCCGACCCCCTAAGTGGGCCCGAAGTGCTACTAATCAATTCATTTACCTAATAATTCACATTCTAATATCATTTATGTAGCGAAAAATATAACTAAAATCTTTGAATAAATACAACACCAGAGTTTTCTACATCCGCCTACATTCTAACATAAATCATACATTCAACTGTATTCACAAATCTACATATCTCCAAAACATAACCTACACTTCCAGTATGTTTCACAACCATCCATTACTCAAAAGACTTAAAACATAAAACTTAAACCCACAATATTATCAAAATTATACCATTTTCCTCAAAAGTATTATCACAACTCGAGCTCTCTAAGCTCGATCTCGTGGAGGTCCTGAAAAAGATTAGTTCATATTCGAGTGAAACACATCTCAGTAAGGGAAGAAACAATATATTAAAACAGTGTATAACCAACATGAGTTTATAATCAACATAATATTTAACATTTGCAAATCTTTAACATAATTTCTGAAATCATTTTCTGGACCTAATCAATCACATGCAAAAAATTTAGCCCACGAGATTACCCAAGGATATGGGTGATTACCCACCCATACAAGTAGCACCCCTCTACTCTGATACTTAGGCAACCTTGAGGTCACAACTAAAGCATACCAGGGCACTCACCTTACTCAGTAAACCCTCAAGTATTAGATTGATCTCGTACTCACACCGTTCAACAATAGCTTACTGGCAAAGGCCCTAAGGATAGAGAAATCTACCCGCCCATATAAGTAGGTTCCCTCTGCCCTAGTACGTTATGCGGCTACTGCTGCATCTGAAGGTACTAGTGCATTCACCTTTCTCAGCAAGCCCTCAGGCGAAGAGTGTACCTCGCCCAAACGTAACATGTTCTACATACATAAATACTTCTAATATCATAATACATTATTTTGTTTGCCATTATTCTGCATTTCTCGACTATTCATGTTCTTATTTTTTACTTTTCGTTTCATTTCACTTTACGTGACTTTTTCCCATTTTACATTGTTCACATTTCACATTTCATTTCCATTTCATTCATTTCCTTTTTTATTTCATTTCATTTCGTACGCAGCATCTTTCAGCTGTTTTACCCAACATTTTTCAGCTGTCATACATTTATCCAACATCTTTCAACTGTTTTACCCAGTATATTTCAGCTATCATACATTTACCCAGCATCTTTCAGCTATTTTACTCAACATATTTCAGCTGTTTTACCCAGCATATTTCAATTGTTTACCTAACATTTTTCAGCTGTTTACATGGTTGCATTAATACACACAAGTAGCATATTTCATATAACATTTTCATACTCAGTTTATTTCCTGAATATCCTGCATTTCATACATCTAACTTATTTTCACACAACATTCTTATTTACCCATGTCACACAATTTAGCAGTAAAAATCATACATTACCAGAAAAATAAGTCAACCAACATTTAACGTTTATATACTAAAAATACCTTTCATTTCTTACATAATTATCTTGAAAATATTATTCACTTTCATCAGTTCATTTTCACACATACATATCTAACAAACAGTCCTACACTCAGAAAAACATAATTTAAAAGGTTGGTATTTTAAACTCATACCGAAGCATACACACGTATATATAACACAATTTATTTTTCATTAAATTCATGAAAATTCTAATTTAATATATATTTTTTCCATTACCTGATTCCTAGAAAAACCCGCTAACACCTCGGCCTACGCCCCACGGTGTTTAAAATTCCTGAAATCCTGAAATTCAAAGTTCACTACATTACTCATTACAATCCTTACAGTAACTTTCCCTAAAATTCCCCTAGACTCAGAATACCCTAAATAGACTAATAAATTTTTAAATTATTAAACTTACCCTCGATTTAGGATTGGTACCTCGGAGCTCCAATTTGAAAACCCGTTCCGATTAGATTGTAGAGAATTTCGCCACGAATCTCTTGGTAATTTTCGTTCGTTAATTAGGCTTATGGTTTAAGAGAAATTGAGGTAAGTTTGAGATTTGACCTTACCCTAAGAAATATGTCTACGTCACTCCCACGACAAATCCACTCTAGTAGAAATGTCGGTGGCGACAAGCAGAGCCCAACAGTATTTCCGGATTTCTGATCAGCCGAATATCAGAGACGAGATGGAGGAAAGTGGGAGAGAGGAGATGAGGAGATCAGGGGGGCACACAGACGCTCTCTGTTTTCTTTCCTTCTCCAGTTGCTTCCTAAAGTTACTTCAGGAAGCCTACTTATGAATATATATATATATATATATATATATATATATATATATATATATATTATAATAATATATTATATTATATTAACATATATTAATATGTTATATTATATATTTTAATTAATGATTATTATTATTTAATTAAATATTCAATTTAGTTAATTATTTAATTTAATTAAATTAAAATTAAAATTTTTAAATTTTTATTTTATTTATTTATTTATTATTATTATTATTATTTATTTATTTATTTATTTTTGGATCACCACACGCAGCATGCACTATAACATGACCCCAAGTAGATGCAGGAAGCTTTGATTGCGTATGCATAAATCTAGCAATAAATTGTAAACGCTTAATGAAGGATTTTGCTAAACCATTTTGTGTATGAACATGTGCAATAGAATGTTCAACACTTATTCCTATTGACATGCAATAGTCATAAAATGCTTTTGAAGAAAATTTACCTGCATTATCTAAACGGATAGTCTAAATGGGATGATCAGGAAAACTTGATCTTAACTTTATTATTTGAGCAAGAAATTTAGCAAAAGCAACAGTACGAGTTGAAAGTAGACAAACATGTGACCATCAAGTGGAAACATAAACTAAAACCATGAAATATCAAAATGGTCCGCAAGATGGATGGATTGGGCCACAAATATCTCCTTGTATTCTTTGCAGAAAATATGGAGACTCTAAAGGTAATTTAGATGGAGAAGGTCTAACAAATAGTTTTCCTTGAACACAAGAAATACAAAAATAATTACTAGATAAAAGAACTTTTTGATCCTTTAATGGATGTCCATGTGCATTTTCAATGATTCGTTACATCATAGTTGAACCAGGATGACCAAGACGATCATGCCAAAGTATAAAACTTAGAGGCTCGAAGCACTTCCAGTGCATAAAATTTAATTCAACCATCATTATTTTTGTGAAATATAGGCAAAATGTTGAAAATTTTTCCAATATGATCTTCTGGTTTGAAAATGTAGATGTAATTAAAAGATATTCCATATCTCCTTTGACTTTGGTTTCAACATGATATCCATTGCGGCGTATATCTTTAAAATTAAGTAGATTTCTTCGGGATCTATTAGAATACAACGCATCATCAATATACAATTTTGTCTCATTTGAAAACATAATATGAACTCTTATAGAGCCCTCTATTACATTTGCAGAGCCATATATTGCATTAACGTAAATTTAAGCTAATGTTAATAGTAAGAAATATTTTTTAACATGAAAAATTGTGTGAGTCGTACCACTGTCCATCAAACACATGTCATCCTCTATTTTATCAAGTTTATTTTGTATGATCTAATAAATTGAAAAATAAAATTTAAGAATTAAGAAAGATAACAAAATATTACCAAACATATTATATGTAAAACTTTTAAAAATTATATAATTTTTTTTCAAAATAACATAAACATGAAGATAATTTAATAGTAGACATTTTCATTCCTAATCAAATGATCAATTTTGCCACTTGGATCCTAAAAAAAGATCATAAACATCAAAATCAACATCCAAAGGAAACTCATACTTAGCATCAATGGGTTCAGACAAAATCACTTCAACATTTTTCCCTTTTCCTTTTAACAATGCCTTATAAAGATCAACTAGGTATTTAAAAGTGCGACATAAGCGAGACCAATGACATTTTGTTCCACACTTAAAGCAAATATTGTCATTATTTTGCACTTTATTATTTTGTTCAGAATTTTCTTTATTCTTTACCCATTTTCTTTGAGTCTTTTCAGTACCTTTGCTTTCAAACTTTGAAGGATGATCATCACGGGTCCAACAATTTTTCCTACCACGACCCCTTTTACCACCACGACCTTGTCCACGACCTTAAGAAAAAGTCACATTCACTTTAGGAAATGGTGTTGAACTAGTTGGACGAAATTGATGATTTTTCAACAAAAGGTCATTGTTTTGTTCAATCACCAGTAAACAAGAAACTAGTTCAGAATATTTTGTAAATCTACATTCTTGATATTACTGCTACAAGAGCACATTCAAGGCAAATCGAATATGTTTTTTCTAACATATCATCATTAGTAATTTTTTCTCCACATAACTTCAATTGAGAGCTAATTTTGAACAAGATTGAATTATATTCACTCACAGTTTTAAAATCTTGCAGTCGCAAGTGTATCAAATCACATCGAGCTTTTGGAAGGATTACCGTTTTTTTGTGTTCATATTTCTCCTTCAAGTTGTTCTAAATGATTAATGAATCCTTAATAGTAAGATACTCAATTTTCAATTCTTCGTGTAAATGGTGTCGAACGAAAATCATTGCCTTTGCGTGATCCTACAGGGATGCTTGATTTCCTTTTTCAATTGTATTACCAAGATTCATAGCATTAAGATGAATCTCAACATCAAGTACCCATGTTAGATAATTTCTTCTATAAATATCAAGGGTAACGAATTCAAGTTTTGTGAGGTTTGACATCATAAAGTCACTTTGAAAAACAAATAAAAATTCAAAGTTAGGTAAATATTAAAATAAAAATGTTATTCTCACATATATTTCAACATAAAAACATTTAAGGACACATATTCAAGATAAGAAATATAGTTAATACATAAATATAGTTTGACAAGAAAAACTAAAGTTATATAGATAGCAAATGTTTAAAAAAAAAACAACAAGAAAATTCTTACCTTGGAATAATATCAACGAAACTTAAAAGATTCTTCTATACTATTAGATATTTGATCGTGTTGATAACGTGTTGTAAATGAAATAAAGAGAGAATTATAGAAAAATTAAAGTAAAGAAATTTGGAATTATAAAAATTCAACAGTCTAATTTTTCAGGAACTAGATGTTACTAATAATCTTTTTATATTCATTTTGGTTGTAAAACATGTTCTTATATAGGTAAAGATTATATTGACATCTCAAAGGTTAATTACATAATGAACCATTATGTGGGCATACCAAAAGTTATAACTTATTTTCAAGATAGTTATCCATATGTATAATATACACGTTTTACAATAATTAATAAATTTGTTTCTTTTTGTCTTTTTACTTATAAAATAAAATTAAAATACAAAATTAAAAGTAAAATTATCATTTAATATTTTTAAAAATAAATGTGAAACGCCATTAATAATTTTTAAAGTGTTAATAGTGCCTCTCATTTTTTAAATGTATGAAAGCTTAAATAATTAAAATAAAAATGTTTAGGTTCTATAGGTCAGTTTATTTCAAGATTACTAAATTTATCTATTTTTTACTTCAAACATTAATTATATTTAATTTCTATTGAATATGTCATGCTCCGAACCTGGTAGGGGTCTAGGGTCCAATTTTCTATAAGTTTTTTGTAGGTGACGAAATAAACAAATAAAAACAACGGAAGTAATAAAATCTCAAATACTATTATACCAGAATACTAAATAAATTCATTACAACAATATCTCCAATATCAAATTTTCATCCTTACAAAATTTGAAAATATAAAAACATAACTAATTTAATATTTATTCTAAATTGTACTTTCAATCCCGACCACGCACTTGTTACGCCTTATTTCCGTTACATTATTCAAAGTTATCTATAATGTGGAATAATAATTGGGGTGAGACGACGTTTAGTAAAGAAGAAAAATTATTATTAGTGTGTGGTTAAAATGAATTTTATAGTGTAAAAAGTTTTTTAATAATTAATATTTAATAGTTGTAATTTTAAAGCCGCATTTGAACAAAAGTAAAACATTTATAAATTTCTCCATAAAATTTATTTTAAAATCATACAATAACCGTAAAATTTGTGACCATATATTGTAGTTATAAAACCTTGTATGTATATATACTTTCCTTTATTTTTTTCCTGTAAATCATCATTTAGACCTACTAAATGTAGTCATGTTCACATATATAAATATATGTATATATACTGTAAATCATTATTAGGCTTTCTAAATGTGGTCATGTTCACACACACACACACACACACACACACACACACACACACACACACATATATATGAACTGTAAGTCATGTTTACCCCCATAACTAGGTTGTGTGGTTCGAAAACTGGACTTAACTGATTAGTCAACCAAACTAAATCATATTGTAACTTTATCTATAAGTGAAATTTTCCCTATTAATTTTTGATCCGAAACTAAGTGTACACTCAAAAGAAATTCATTACTCTATAAAACCATTATGTAAACAGTATGACTATGTGAGTGCACTCTATAAACTGTAAATTGTAAGTTACGGTACCGAACATCTGTAATTTGTAATTTCTTAGCCATAAGGGTTTTTAGAACATATTAATATAATTTATGCAATAAAATAGTATCATAAAAATCTAATCATTTTTCTTATTATAAAACATGTAATAAATATAAGATTATAAAAATCTCAGCTCATTTATTTAAGATGTAATAATTATTATACTGCTATGAATTGCCCAAGAAAATTTATAATATTTCTTAACAAAATATATTCAGGTATATTTATAAAAAGCTAATATAATTAAATATATGTACTTAATTTAACTCAAGTATATTTAATAAAAAACTGAGATAAACAAATTTACGTACTTAATTTTAAATTAGATATATTAAATAAAAAGCGGACATAATCAAATCCATGTAATTTAATTTAACTAAGGTATATTAAATAAAAAATTGATATAATCAAACTATCTATTCTTATAACGCTGTTAAAGATGAATTTTTAAAATGACTTTATTAAGGGTGAGGGTGTGACAATAAAAAAAATAGTATTATTATTATTAATTAAATAATTGATTAAATAAATAAATAATATCATAATAATACAATACCTATATGTATGTATATATATATATATATATATATATATATATATATATATGGATTGAATGCCTAGGAATTGAATTCCTGTTTGCTTCATCTCCGACCACTGCCACATGCATGCATCCACGTGCTTGCTTGCATTAAATCTTTCCCACATGCAAGATAATTTTTTTATTTTATTTTTGTCTTTATTGAATGCAAGCTTATCTTTTTTCTTTCTTTCTTTCTTTTCTTTTGTTATTTACGTGCAAAAATATCCTTTTCCTTTTATTGACTGGCATTAAAGTAAGCTTCATTTTCTCAGCATGCAAAGCAAACCCCTCTCTCGCCCAATGAAAATTTATTTCATCCTAACTTCATTTCACTTGCTTGCATTAAAAATCTCATGCAGCATCTCCTTCCGCATATAAGCGATTTCCTACAAATTACAAAATACCCTTCCCTAATTCCCTTAGGATCAGTTCATATATTCATTTTCATAAGAAATTTCATAGAAAAATTGAAGAAAAAAGTGAAGAAAAAGATTTATTGTTGGTCAGAGATTAGGAATTCATTATTTTATCGCGTTAGAGGAATATATCAATGTAAGTGAGTTAAATTATGTTAGATTTTTCATAAATATATCCGATTTCAATTAACTACATGACTTGAATTATATTTGTTTTATTTAAATATATTGTAGTTAAATTAAAATACGTGGATTTTAAGAGCACGGTACCATAGCTAGTATGATATGTCAGTGCAACCACACTATTTGAAGAGTGTTGGTGGATAGATAGTAGATTGGGCCTGAGAAGAGTAGAGTAGCCCCCTGGAGTCCGGACCAAGCTGGGTAGGCCAATCATACTTATAGACGATTATGTTTGACTTAACTTGGTGGTAAGCCAGCCATGACTAAGTCTAGTCTTTGAACCGCATAACCCAATCATATGAGGTTAATACCTGATGTTATATGATTGTCTATTCAGGGAAATTCTTTTATGTATATATGATGATTTACGTACATAGAAAAATTTATTACAACAAAGTATGTTTTTGAAAAAAAAAGTATGTATTTTCAAATATATAGGTGTGAGTACAATTTTACATGATTTCTTAGTTAAAATTAACTATTTAATGGATACGTTTTTACTACACTAACTCATGTTGCCACATACTAATGATAATCTATTTCGTTTTACTGAGAAGTCTCTCACTCCAATAATCTCAACATTTCAGGGAATACAAGGAACCAAGCCTAGAGAGCACCGGGACGGGACTAGATAGTGTTGTTTAAAGTAAGTGCATGCGAGACACTGACATGTATATATGTGTATATAGATATGTTTTGTCTATTTGGGATGTATTATGGATGCTTGGAGATACATGGATAATTATAAGAAGGTTTAGTACTCTGGTATAGTTTTTTTGGTATGAAGTATTTCCGCTGCATGCTTGAAATGAATTATGGACAAGTATACCCGGTACCCCATTTTGGGTTTGGGTCGTTATGGTTATGGTATTAGGGATTAAATGTATTATTGTTATTATGATATGAAAATTTTTTGGGGCGTTACAATTGTGGTATCAGAGATTATCACAGAGATTTAAGCAAAGAAAAGTTGCACTCTAGGCCCTACTGGGTTCAGGGCGTTACAGTTGGGATTAGTGACACATTATGATTTGCATTTGGAACAAATGGATGTGAAGACAATTGTAGAAATTCGAACCCAAAAAATAAATAAATAAATAAATAAGAAAAGAAGAAAAGGAAATTTGAAAATGGAATTTCAATAGGCTTCGTCGACAAATCCCTTGTTTTCATCAACGAAGGCCCTTCCGTGGTCCGTCGATGAAGTTCAGGGCGTCGTCGACGAAGAAATCCCGAACGATTGAAATTTCAGGTTTAGAGTTCGTCGACGAACGTTCTTCTGCAATTCGTCAACGAAGGCACCATTTCATCGACGAAGGTGACTGGGTCAATGACTTATAAAAGGATTTTTTTGTTTGCTTCTTCATTAAGAAAACAAATTTCTCTCTCTTTATCTCTCTAACCCGCGCCCTCACTCACTCTTTCTACGATTTCTCGTCGTTCGTTACCAAATTTGACGATCAAAAGTTACCACGAGGATCTAGGAGAGATTCTCTACAAGTCTAGTGGAGCGGATTGTTGATATGAGCTTTTCAGGTAATACTTCAAAACTAGGGTAAGTAGGGTATTTTAGGATTTTATTGTTGATTTGGAGTATATGAGGCCTAGGGAATGCATAACGAGAAATATTCTGTGAGTTGAGTTGATTAATTTGGGGAAAATGTTATTTCAGGGTTTGATCTTTGAACACCGTAGGGCGTAGATTTAGGGTTTCCAATAAGCCAGGTAAGGGGATTATATTATGTCAGCTAACCTTATGAGTTCTACCGATTGAAAATATAGGATATGTTTGTATGTAAATAGTTACGACTTTTCTAGGGTTTCCGAGCCTAGGGTTCGATTAACCGATGTTATTTTCCAAACTAACCGATTAAATTCAAATTTGATATTTTTGGATTAAAGTACTGGGCTTTCTGAATGTTTTCACCGATTGGAATTTGTGATTTCAAACCTTAGGCGTGTTTTAATACGAACCAAAGGCGGGTAGGGTTGATTATCTCCTTTTTTTCTGTACTTAGTTACGTATCTATATTTTAGTAAAATAACAATTTATAGACACTCATACCCCTATTTTCAGCACAGTGTTTATGTTCTCAAGCAGTTATTTTATTTATGATTTACTAGGTGAAAAATTGTGTGGCATGAGTACAGTTTTAATTGGCATGAATGAACAAGTTTTGTGTAATACTGAATTGTAATGGCTATGAGCCGAGATTAGATATGACAGTCGGAGGCCAAGTTATGATTGATGGCCAAGGACCAATGTTAGTAAACAGTATATGACAGATATTCCACAGAATTACGAATAGTTTATGTTTTATACAGTTTTATGAAAATAAATTATGATTTCAGTTTTATGATGTAAATTGTCATATATGATTTTAGAGCCCTGTGAATATGATGTTATGTTATGAGTAAGGTAGCGTAACTATATGTTGGGAGATAGTGCAACCACACGTCTTAGAAAGAGTGCTGGTATTGGATAGGCAATTGGAGACCTGCGTAGTACTCCTCGATGCAGAATTCCAAGGCCCCATCTAATGCAGAATTCCGGGTGACCCTCCCGATGCAGAATTTCGGGCATAGGGTAGGCACAATCGTACTTACTACTTAGTTTGACTTAGCAATAGTCGGCCAGCTATGTGCTAGGTCCAGCCTACGGGCCGCATAACCTGTCATGAGGGGAAGCATGTCGTAGTGGTATGTGACAGCGTGACGACACTAATTCAGCAGTTCAGGTTATATCTGTTGACTCTACAAGTCCAATCCGGTTTTTATAATAACAAATCACTTGGTGTTTGATTTGTGCATTGAGTTTGTGAACAGGAACTATATTAAGTATGCACAGAAGGATAACGAGTCATGGAAGCCATAAAATAAAGCCAACATATCTTGGCAAGATCCATGGAACTCAAAGAGTATGAGAATCAAGATGCAAGCGGCAAAGTTCAAGAACATCTTGGGAATAGGTATTTAGCACTCATGTACTTACATTTTCATATGATTTAATTTAAGGCTCAACATAACTTAGAATGATTTTAGGATTCATGCATTTCATGTATATCATTAGGGGACTTTCATGCACTTAGAAATAATTTTAAAATCATGGAAAATATGTTTTATAAAAGACCCAAGAAAAAGAGCAAAGTAGATTTTTAAATTAGAAAAGAAAAATTGAGAAAAAAGGGACTTCGGTAGCCTGAACTCAACCTTAGTAGCCTGAAGAATTTCTTCAGGAGCCTGAAGATTAAGTTCGGTAGCCTGAAGAATTAATGGAAAATACAGCAAGTTGGCCGAGGCACTTCGATTGCCTGACCTGGCTTCAGGAGCCTGGACCTCTCTTTAGGCGCCTGACCTTGCATTCCAAGTTAATTTTTCAAAGGGTCAAGGAACTTCGGTCGCCTGAGCATTCAACCTCAGGCGCCTAAACCTGCTGGAAACTTAAAAGTTTTATTTTTATTAAACGAGCTCGCGAGCTATTTTTTTGATCAAACGGTTGAGATCAATCATAAGGATAAAACACTATACATACTGAATATCTAAACCCTAGAACGAAACCAAGACATACAAGAAAGAGAAGAACACATCTTATTGCAAGAACATAGAGAAACTTGAGCTGATTACCTGCACTTCATTCTACATTCATCTTCTTTGGGCAAATATACTCCGGAAATCAAAGGGCATTCATTCATTCAACTTTATCTCATTCAAGTATTGAGGTTTGATCATTCAAGTTATTATTTTTCAAGAACTTCTCATCTCATTACTAGTTATTGAATATTAATAAAGAAATTGGTTTTTGAGTGTGCACATACATATAAAAAATTGCTTTTGAAAAGATCATTACTTGAGAAAGTTTTTTTAGCTATTGGTTGATTGGTTTTTTATTCAAGTATATATATATATATTGTTCATTGAGCTTATTATTGAAAATATATTTTTTGATCAAGTATTAAAAGGTTGATCTTGAATGTGCATATACTTATACATATTTTTTTAAACGATAATCTAACTACTTGATTAAGGTTTTGTTAGTGATTGAATGGTTTGATTCAAGTGTGAATTAAGTTAAAAGATTCATATTTTAGATATATTAAAACACTTGAATATATATCCTTGGTATTCAAAAATATCTATTTTATGGAGGGATCTTTTATTTGGAAAACCTTATACTCAGTACTTTGATCTTTGAATTATATATCGTATCTATTTACATATTACAAAGATCGGGTTGTGATTAAATATTTGATAAAAAGTTTTTTTGATATAGATTGATAAAACATTCAAAATAAAACTTTTAACAAGTTCACAGTAGATATATTTGTGCATCTTTACAAAGTGAACTTGAACCCTAATACACTCCAAAGAATTTCAAATATTTCTTTATTTGGGAGTTTTTTTTTATAAAAAGGATTTTGTGTGTTGAAGCATATCATACATAAAACGATTGTATCGTTTTTATACAGTCCGAACTTCAAGTTATATCATATGTTAATGTGTTAGGAATTTGATTTGTACTCACAAGCTTTTGTTAGAAGCATTTTTGAGTGTTGTTTTTCAGATTCTATTGTATACACGATTCGGCGTCTGAACCGGGGTTTGAGGAGAGAGTTGTATCTCTTGTAAGCAGCAGATAAGGAGGAAACTGCACCTCTTGTAAGTAGAGAATTGTAAAGGAAGCTCCGTCCCAATTTAAGGAGCAGAAATTTAGTGAAATCCTTGAGTGGTTGCTCAAGGCGAGGACGTAGACCAAATCGGCTGAACCTCGTAGAAACTGTGTTTGTCTTCACTCTTCCCTTTACTCTTTACTTTCAGCACTGCATTTAAATTGTTTATATTGCATGTATAGGTTGGATAGTCGTGCACATAAGTAATTGAGTAACAAGAATTCATTGGAAAATTTATAAGAAGGGTTTAAGTGGTAAATAAGTGTCAAATTTTTTTTAAATACCCAATTCACCCCCCTCTTGGGATTACACCTGATTCAACAATTGGTATCAGAGCGGGTTTACATAGACTTGATAGTTAATTTGTAAAAAGATCACATGACACACATTGGTGTAACTCCATTCGGTGAGGGACACTCATCCCCTAGACCACCCATTTTCTGTGGTGTAAATTACACCTGTTGGAAACGTAGGATGGACATATATCTATTAAACGTAGATTGGAAGGTTTGGAAAATAGTGACTAAAGGAAATCACATTCCTATAAAAGTAATGATAAGATTAATGTACCTAAAACTGAAGGTGAATATACTGAATAGGATTGGAAGTCAGTACAAATCAATGCCACTGCCATGAACTTACTTTTCTGTGCATTAGATGTCAATGAATTTAATAGGGTAATGACATGTAACTCAGCTAAAGAAATTTGGTAAAAATTAGAAGTTACATATGAAGGCACTAAGGAAGTCAAGGATAGTAGGATAGACATGCTCACTAGTGAATATGGAGCATTTAAAATGACGACTGATAAATCCATACAATCCATGTGCACTAGATTCACACACATCATTAACTCTTTAAATGCTTTTGGAAAAACTTGTCTTACTTATGAGCTAATCAGGAAAATACTTAGGGGATTACCTCTAGTGTGGGAAGCGAAAGCTACGGCAATAGCAGAAGGGAGAAATCTCAAGGAGATGTCGGTGGACGAACTCATTGGATCGCTCATCACCTAATGAGCTGGCAATAAACGAGAGGAAAAATGAGCAAAGAAAAGCAAAGAAAGTCACTGCACTTAAGGCATCATCAAGCTATTCAAGTGAAGGAAGCGATTTCGAAATGGATGATGACATGGCCTTGCTAACAAAGAAGTTCGGGAAGTTCCTGAAGAAGAACAATAAGTTCAACAGAAAATTTCAGAACTCTAAATCGGAAAGAGGAGAACAAAGTATGAAGAAAAAGAAGGAGGATCCACCAACATGCTACAACTGTCGAGAAGTTGGACACATCAAGCATGAGTGCCCCAAGCTCGTAAAAGCCTCAAAGAAAAAGAAGAAGGCATTGAAAGTCGGCTGGGATACACACAACACTAGCAGGTCAGAATCTGAATCCAGCGACGACGAGGTTGTCAATCTGTGTCTAATGGCACATGATGACCTTGAGGTACAATCATCTTTTTCATCATCTTCATATTATTCTAGTGAGTCTGAAAAAGAAAATGATATGATTTCTTATGATGAACTGAAACAAGAATACTTGTACACCATTAAAATGCTTGAAAAAAAAACAAAGAAAATTTTTGAGTTGAGAAGTAAAGTCAAAGAACTTTCAAGCTTACTTGAACGTCAAAATGAATCTCATACATCTTTCATAAGAAATAAAGATTTGAAAATTGAGGAGTTAGAAAAGGACTTGAAAGATAAATATGAAATTATTTGTAAATTTACTGAAGGACAAGACAATTTTGAAAAGCTCCTAAGATCTCAAAGAAATTCCGTAGAAAAGGAAGGACTCGGTTTTAATGGTAAGGAAAATCTAAAGAAAAGGCATCTTTACATGGATTATTTTACAAAAGAATCAAAGTCATATGCTCCAACTAAGAATTATTATAGAAATACTACTTGCTTTAAATGTAAAATGTTGGGTCACATACAATTTGACTGTTTTTCAAAAATAAAGATGTAAAAATAAAGAAAATATGGAAGGTTAAAGGTCAATCTAGCACTAACTCCCCTGGACCCAAGAAAATCTGGGTACCAAAGCTAGTCGTTTGATTGTATCTTGCAGATATGCTTAAAATCAGCATCCTCAAAAGATAGATGGTATATGAATAGCGAATGCTCACATCACATGACTGGGGATAAAGCAAAATTCACATCCATCACAGCCAAGGATGAAGAATTTGTCACCTTTGGAGATAATGCTAAGGAAAGGATCACAGGTATAGGTAAAGTCGGTAATAATTCTTCATTAATTATTGATGATGTTTTACTGGTGGAAGGTTTAAAGCATAATTTGCTAAGTATAAGCCAACTACGTGATAAAGGTTACAAAGTATCATTTGAACATGACAAGTGCATAGTTGAACACAAAACTGATGATAAGATACTATTCACTACTGAACGTCATGAAAACGTACATACCACAAGCTTTGATAACTTAACCTCACAGAGTGTGACATGCTTCTTTGCTATGAATGAACTTAGTTGGATTTGGCATAGGAGACTAGGACATGCAAACATGGATTTAATCTCAAAACTAGTTAAGAAAGAATTAGTTAAGGGACTGCCTAAGACTAAATTTGTGAAAGATAAAATTTGTGATGCATACCAACTAGGAAAACAATCAAGAACAAGCTTTAAGAAGAAGAAAGAGATCTCCACTACTAGGCCACTCCAAATGCCACACTTAGACTTATTTGGACCAAACCTAATTCAGAGTTTATGAGGAAAATCATACGCTTTTGTCATAATTGATGATTTTTCAAGATTCACATGGGTACTATTCTTAGGTTACAAAGATGAAGCATGTGAACAATTTATAAACCTGTGCAAGAAAGTCCAAAATGAAAAGGGATATACAATTACTAAAATTCGAAGTGATAGGGGTAGAGAATTTAAAAATTAAGGCACAGAAGACTATTGTTATTCATTAGGAATTGCCTATAATTTTTCAGCTCCTAAAACACCGCAATAGAATGGTGTAGTTGAAAGGAAGAATATGTCTATACAAGAAATGGCCAGAACTACGCTTAACGAACATAAATTACCTAAGTACTTCTGGGCCGAGGCAGTGAATACCGCCTGCTATGTTCTAAACAGAGTATTAATCATACCATCACTTAATAAGACTTCTTACGAATTATGGAATGGCCATAGACCAAATATATCATATTTTCATGTCTTTGGTTATAAGTGTTTTGTGCTTAGAGACAATGAGCATCTAGGGAAGTTTGATGTGAAATCAAATGAAGGTATCTTCCTAGGGTATGCCTTAGATAGTAAAGCCTATAGAGTATACAACAAATGACCATTGACGGTCATAAAATCTATTCATGTAGTGTTCGATGAGTCAAATCCCTTCTCCAAAAGAACTGATGAAGATGAAATTGCATTAAACAAGGAATTTCAAGAACTATCAATTGAGAATGATTCGGAAAAGAAAAATGAATTTAAGGAACCATCCATTGAATTGATCAAACTGAAAATGAGGTTAATGAACCACTAGAGAATGGAAATACATAAAGAATCATCCCATAGAACAGATAATAGGTGAACCATTACGTGGAGTAGCCACTCGCTCCTCTCTTAGGAACATGGTTAGTCATTTTGTATTTCTATCTCAAGAAGAACCTAAGAATGTGAGTAAAGCTATAGAGGATGAATCTTGGGTGCTGTCCATGCAAGAAGAATTAAATCAATTTGAGAGAAACAAAGTATAGACATTAGTTTCCAGACCTGAGGATAAGTCAATCATAGGGACCAAATGGATATATAAGAATAAGAAAGATAAACATGGAATAGTTGTAAGAAATAAGGCTAGATTAGTATCTCAGAGATATAATCAAGAAGAAGGTATAGATTGAAGAAACATTTGCACCTGTAGCTAGGATGGAAGTCATACGAATGCTTTTAGCATATGCAGCTTTTAAGGATTTCAAGTTATATCAAATGGACGTCAAAAGCGCATTTTTAAATGGCTATATAAATAAAGAAGTGTATGTAGAACAACTCCCAAGTTTTGAAAACCATAAAAATCTTGATCATGTTTATAGATTGAAAAAAGTCTTGTACGGTTTAAAGCAAGCTCCTAGAGCTTGATATGAAAGGCTAAGTGGTTTTCTATTAGAAAATAGATTTATAAGAGGAAAGATAGATACAACCCTATTCATTAAGTCCAAGAAAGATAATATTCTTCTAGTGCAAGTATATGTAGATGGCATCATATTTGGCGCTACAAATAAAGAACTGTGTGATGAATTTGCCAATACCATGCAAAATGAATTTGAGATGAGCATGATGGGTGAACTAAATTTCTTCCTAGGACTTCAGATCAAACAAGAAAATCATGGAATATTCATAAATCAATCAAAGTATATTAGAGACTTACTCAAAAAGTTTAATTTGGAAGATGGAAAAATACTAGGTACACCTATGAGCGCTTCATTGAAATTAGACAAAGATGAATAAGGTATACCAGTAGATGTCAAGCTATATCGTGGAATGATAGGTAGCTTGTTATACCTGACTGTAAGTAGACCGGATATAATGTTTAGCGTATGTTTGTGTGCAAGATTTCAGTCTGCACCAAAAGAGTCTCATTTGCTAGCTGTTAAACGGATACTTAGATATCTGATAGGAACCGTGGACATTAGGTTATGGTATCCTAAGTACACATCCTGTGAGATTATTAGTTATTCAGATGCTGATTTTGCGGGTAGCAAAGTGGATAGGAAGAGCACTAGTGGTACTTGTCATTTCTTAGGACATTCCTTGGTCTCTTGGTTTTCCAAGAAACAAAATTCAGTTGCTCTTTCCACAGCTGAGGCTGAATACATAGTGGCAGGTAGTTGTTGTGCTCAAACGCTTTACATGAAGCAACAACTGAAGGATTTTGGATTAAGTTATGAAACAATCCCTATTAGATGCGATAATACGAGTGCGATAAATATTTCAAAGAATCCCATATTACATTCATGAACTAAGAACATAGAAATACGACATCACTTTCTTCGTGATCATGTACAAAAAAGGGATGTGACACTAGAGTTTGTATGCACGGATGAACAATGGACAGATATATTCATGAAACCACTTGCGGAGGATAGGTTTATCCAAATTAGGCGTAAATTAGGTCTCATGCATAGTCGAGAGGTTGCTTAGAATTATGTTAGATGATATAATTCAGGGGGAGCAACGTCACTTACGATATAATCACTTGGTATTGCATTAATCAAAAATTGGTATCAAAAATCCGACATAACATTTAATTCAACATTTGGTATCCTCATGTAACCTTTAAAATGTATGCGTTAGTAAGGGGGATAGTTGATGTCAAAAAGCATGAAACGTTGTTTTAATGATTGAACACATTTAAAACCTTAAGATTTCTAAGGGGAGAAGAACATAAGGGTATGTCTACTCATGTTTTATTATTTTATACCTTTTTGTTGATGTCAAAAGGGGGAGAAATTTGGGAGCAAAAATAATAGAATGGAAGCAAAAACTGTTGGTAAAACTAATTGTGCAAAAAGGGGGAAAAGTATAATAAAAAACATCATGAGCATATTGTCATTCATTGAATATTTGATGCATTAATTGAGGGGGAGCCTTGTTTTGGCGTAACCCATTACATATCTTTTTGCTAGTGCATTTGTCATCATTAAAAAGGGAGAGATTGTTGACTCTACGAGTCAAATCCGGTTTTGATAATGACAAATCACTTGGTATTTGATCTGTGCATTGAGTTTGTGAACAGGAACTATATTAAGTATGTACAGAAGGATAACGAATCATGGAAGCCACAAAGTAAAGCCAACATATCTAGGCAAGATCCATGGAACTCAAAGAGTACGAGAATCAAAATGCAAGCGGCAAAGTTCAAGAACATCTTGGGAATGAGTATTTAGCACTCATGTACTTACATTTTCATATGATTTAATTTGAGACTCAACATAACTTAGAATGATTTTATGATTCATGCATTTCATGTATATCATTAGGGGGCTTTTATGGACTTAGAAATACTTTTAAAATCATGGAAAATATGTTTTATAAAAGACCCAAGAAAAAAAAGCAAAGCATATTTTTAAATTAGAAAAGAAAAATTGAGAAAAATGGGACTTCGGTAGCCTGAACTCAACCGAGTAGCCTGAAGAATTTCTTCAGGAGTCTGAAGATTAAGTTTGGTAGCTTGAAGAATTAAAGGAAAATACAGCAAGTTAGCCGAGGCACTTCGGTCGCCTGACCTTAGTACCTCAGGCACCTGACCTGGCTTCAGGAGCCTGAACCTCTCTTTAGGCGCCTAACCCTGCATTCCAAGTTAATTTTTCAAAGGGTCAAGGAACTTCGGTCGCCTGGGCATTCAACCTCAGGCTCCTGAATCTGCGGGAAACTTAAAATTTTGATTTTTATTAAATGAACTCGCGAGCTATTTCTTTGATCCAACGGTTGAAATCAATCCTAAGGGTAAGACACTATATATACTGATTATCTAAACCCTAGAACGAAGCTAAGACACACATGAAAGAGAAGAACACATCTTATTGCAAAAACATAGAGAAACTTGAGCTAATTGTCCGCACTTCATTCTATATTCATCTTCTTTGGGAATATCTACTTCGGAAATCAAAGGACATTCATTCATTCAACTTTATCTCATTCTAGTATTGAGGTTTGATCATTCAAGTTATTATTTTTCAAGAACTTCTCATCTCATTACTAGTTATTGAATATCATTAGAGAAATTGGTTTTTGAGTGTGCACATATATATAAAAAATTGCTTTTGAAAAGATCATTACTTGAGAAAGTTTTTTTAGCTATTGGTTGATTGGTTTTTTATTCAAGTATATATATATATTGTTCATTGAGCTTATTATTGAAAATATATTTTTTGATCAAGTATTAAAAGGTTGATCTTGAATGTGCATATACTTATACATATTTTTTTAAACGATAATCTAACTACTTGATTAAGGTTTTGTTAGTGATTGAATGGTTTGATTCAAGTGTGAATTAAGTTAAAAGATTCATATTTTAGATATATTAAAACACTTGAATATATTTCCTTGGTATTCAAAAATATCTATTTTATGGAGGGATCTTTTATTTGGAAAACCTTATACTCAGCATTTTGATCTTTGAATTACATATCGTATATATTTACATATTACAAAGATCGTGTTGTGATTAAATATTTGATGAAAAGTTTTTTTTGATATAGATTGATAAAACATTCAAGATAAAGCTTTTAACAAGTTCACATTAAATATATTTTTACATCTTTACAAAGTGAACTAGAACCCTAATAAACTCCAAAGAATTTCAAATATTTCTTTATTTGGGAGTTTTTTTTATAAAAAGGGTTTTGTGTGTTGAAGCATATCATACATAAAACGATTGTATCATTTTCATACATTCTAAACTTCAAGTTATATCATATGTTAATGTGTTTGGAATTTTATTTGTACTCACAAGCTTTTGTTAGAAGCATTTTTGAGTGTTGTTTTTCAGATTTTATTGTATACACGGTTCGATGTGTGAACCGGGGTTTGAGGAGAGAGTTTTGTATTTTGTAAGCAGTGAATTGTAAGGGAAGCTTCGTACCAATTTAAGGAGTAGGGATTTAGTGAAATCTTTGAGTGGTTGCTCATGGCGAGGACGTAGGCCAAGTCGACTGAACCTCGTAGAAACCGTGTTTGTCTTCTCTCTTCCCTTTACTCTTTACTTTCAGCACTGCATTTAAATTGTTTATATTGCATGTATAGGTTGGATAGCCTTGCACATAAGTAATTGATTCATAAGTAAATGAGTAACAATAATTCATTGGTAAATATATAAGAAGGGTTTAAGTGGTAAATAAGTATCAAAATTTTTTTAAATATCCAATTCACCCCCCTCTTGGGATTACACCTAATTCAACTGTATCTTTTAGGCATACATAGGCATATTTACTATAGAATTGGCTATATTGAGTCAACAGTATTTTATTATGAAATTATGGGTTTGCCGACAAATATATTGCATTACTATTTTTAGAATGCCAATTAAATGTATTTAAATGTTAATAGTTTTATGTGTATACGACAACTCATGCTAGCTACACACTGATAATAATATAATCCATCTTACTGAGAGGTGTCTCACCTTATTATACAAATCATGTTTCAGGTCCTTCGAGGGATCGAGTCTAGCGTACTGTTGGGCCGGTGTTAGACAGTCGATAGATATTGTCAAAGCTGGTGAGACATAGATAGTAGTTTTGTTATTTTTGGGATTGTAATAACATCATACGGAATTAGTTATGTATGTATGTGGAAAATAGTTAGAACTGGTAAGTGTTGGATGTATTAGTATGTAATTTCCGCTGTGTGTGTATATGATGTTCAATATGGAACACCCGTTTACCCTTATTTTGGGCGTGTTGTATACAGGTGGTATCGGAGAAATGTGTATGTTATCTTTTAGTAGCACTCCGAGCCCTAGTAGAGGGTCAGGGCGCTACAACAACATTTCTAAGGTGACTTGGAGGAGCAGATCTATATGGTATAGCTTGAGGGATTCAGTCAACCCGGGTAGGAACATTTAGTTTGCAAATGGGTTTTTTTTTTTACTGATTATGCAGTGGATATGGATGACAGAAAGTCTAAAACGGGTTATGTATTCACCCTTGTGGGAGGACCCATTTGTTGGAGGTCCATGGGAGGACCCATTTGTTGGAGGTCCATGGTATAGTCCTTAGTGGCATTATCTACAACTAAGTCTGAATACATGGTAGTCACCAAAGCTACAAAGGAAGCGCTATGACTTACTGGTTTAGTCAAGGAGCTGGGTATAGAACAAGGTGGAGTTATACTGCAGTGTTACAATCAGAGTGCCATCTATTTAGCGAAGAATCAATTGTGTCATGCTAGAACCAAACATATAGATGTAAGGCTCCACATGATCCAGGGGTTGATCTCTTTAGGTGAACTTGTACTTGAGAAAGTTCACACATTTGATAACGTAGTGGATATCTTGACAAAACCGATTACCACAGAAAAGTTCAAGCATTGCTTGGACTTACTTCATGTCTCTAGTTGCTAAAAGGGTGGTCCCAACTTAATGTCTCAAGGTTAAGGTGAAGCAGCGGGCTATGTTTTCAATTTCTCCTAAGGGGCATATTAGGGTTGGCAAAATGAATCATGACCTGTCGGGTCACCCGAACCCACACATTTAAAACGGGTTTGGGTTTAGGGAAGTTAACTCATTTAATAAACGGGCGGGTCACGAGTTGACCTGTTTACAAACGGGTTTAACCAGGCTTGGGCCGGTCACCTGCCATTTATTTGGATCCTCTATAAACCCACACGACCAATCCACCCACACGCCACAAAAAAAACCCTAATCCATCTACGGCTCTCCTCCCAGCTCTTACCTTTCACTCTCAAACTCTCTCAGTCCTCTCCTTTGGTGCGCTACTGCCTCAGTGCCCGCTGCCTGCTATGTGCTGTGAATGATCCACTCGGACCACTCCTTATCCTCAAGCTCGAGTCGTTGTCTCCTCCACAGGCATTAGCCCTCCTAGCTCCACATATCACTTGACTCCACACCTCCAGCCTCCAACTGCTCCACGGTAAGATCAAGCTCCCTTACAGATCAAACTTCCTCAAGCTCCCTCATGATCCACAGACGCCGATCTACCATTATATTGCAGAGGACCAGAGGTGGAGGTGAGTTACGATTTTTTGATTTTTTGGGTTCTCTCATCTTTGTTACATTTCTAGGTTGTTGGGTTTCATGGATTAGTTGATGAATCAAAAAATCCACGATGTTTTCTTCCAGGGCGAAGAGTTTCACTATTTCAGGCTTTCAACACAGAAGAGATAAGCTTTGCTTGAGTGCTCAAACTCGAATCGCATAGGTTCTGTTATTCCTATTTTTTTTCAATCTTTTTTTGCTTTCACAATCGCAAGTTACTTGGGCATCAATATTCTATTATTATTATTATTATTTCTTATTTGTTATCTATTTATTTTGTCATTACAATGGATCCAAGTGAAGAGAGAGAAGAAGCTGAAGAATTAGAAGTCAAATTTGAAAATCGTTTGATTAATGATTTGGGAGAAGCTTCTACAAACAATCATGACTAATTAAGCTTTTTTGTTGTTTGAAAATTGTAATCTTGTGTATTTTTTATGGAACTCATTTAAATTGAGTTTTGTATGTAAATATTTAACTATTATATTTTTAAGATTATGTTTTGATTGTGGGACTTTAATATTTGATGCATGTGTTATGCATAATGTATGAATTAAAAAAAATATGAATGATGAATGAACTTATTAAATATTTTACATTTAGCTTTGTCTGTAAATATTGTGGGATTTATTTAAATTTAGATTTATATGTAAATATTTTATGCATGTATTATGCATATTTAATATTTTATAGGATAATTCATTAATGAGATGTATCATTTTTTTTTTTTTACATTTTATGTTATTTTTATTTAGATATTAATAAATAAAATGCAGCATTTTATATGAAAATTTTTAAAAATTTTAAAATAAATAAATTATATATTTTTTAAATGGGTGACTCGTGACCCGCCCGTTTATTAAACGGGTAGGTTAGAGTTGGCATGTGTATGATTTGTTTAACATTGACCCGTTTATGACCCGACCTGTTGGCGACCCGCCTAGACCCGACCCGCCTGCTCATTTTGCCACCCTAGCATATTCTCCAAGGTGGAGATTATTGTGATATGTGACTTACATACTGAATGTGATACATGTACAAATAGAAAACATAGTAAGAAATCAAAGTGTTGGTGGAGCAGCAAGGAAACTGTCAACAGATTGGCTATAATTGTCGGTGGTTTGGCATCCAATTTTAGATAATTTCATTATGTTTGAAACCGTCAACAGTTTGGTCCAAACAATCGACGGTTTGGCTCGAGAACCCAACACAGATTTTTAAAAATTTTGAACGAGGGTTGGGGTTTGAAGGGAAAGCCTCCGGAAACTCTATTTATACATCATTTGTGATGTATTTGTAACAATGTAAGTGTCTTTGACACTAGATAGTAAGAAATCTTTGCCGATTGCTCCAGTGAATGTAGACATTATCGAACCACGTAATTCCTTATGTTATTTTTATTGCTTTCATACATACTGCATGATTGTGTTGTTTTGTAATTTTATTATTGATTGCTGCATCTGATTGATTCAATATTCCGCTGTACAAATTCAATCTATACAACATTTAATTTTGTCATCATTGAAAAATCTCAAAAAATTAAAAATGTGAGTTTTTGTCTTTTGGTTCTCAAAATCTATTTCTAATTTATAATGAGTAAAGGGTGTGAATCTATGTGTTTATTTGTATGTACATATATGTATGTGTGTGTGTGTATATAGGTGGATGTATGGATATGTATAGATATGTGAGTATGCATTTGTTTGTGTGAATTTTTTAATCTGGCCATTCTTGAAAGTCCCAAAAAATTTAAAATGTGAAAAATATAAAAAATTTGAGTTTTTGTCTTTTGGTTCTCAAAGTTAGTTACTAACTTATCCCATGGATCTTACCATATAGTATTTTCTTTGCCTTATTTTTAGACATGATAGTGATTTTTAATTTTTGAGAATCGTATGATTTCGGGAGGATTATGGTTCCAATCAATAGAATTAAACCAAACGAGTCATGTTTGATTATTTAAAGTTGGAGTTTTCTTTGTTTAAAAATATTTTTAAAAATTCCAAAAATATTTTTTTTCAATATTTTTTTTTGACTTTTAATAGATATGAAGTCATAACTTTTCCAAAATCCACGCATCTCATCATACTTTCCAACTTCAACTCTGACTTTCAAACTCACTTTTTCACTCACAATTTTCAAAGACCAGTAATACAAATTCGGTGTCCGCTTCTTAAACTTTGATTTTTCAAGTTGATAACACAAACCCAATATTTTTTAAACTAATTGTTTTCACTATTAGCATCATCATCATCATCATCATCATCATCATGTTTTAATTAAATTTAGGATGGTGAGACCAACTCCTTTTAGAATAGTATTGCGAACTTCTCAAAACCACGTTGGAGAGGTTGAACGGTTATGCAATCACGGGAGGGTTAAAAGAGGATTTTTTCTCTTTCATCTTTTGTTTCTTTTGTTGAATTCTGCAGGTGTGGAGCCGCAGATAGCTGCATCAAAACCAGCCACCATCTTTGACACTGGAGATGGACGGCCACCTGCTCTGCAGGCTTTGCTGAAATTGCAAGCCACCATATTTGAATATTGCTCCCCCTCTTGTATATATATATGTGTGTGGGTTGCAGTGGGCTATATGAGTGAGTAAATGTGAGCAGAGTGTTGTGCAGTGCAGAGAGTTGTGAGAGAGAAGTGCAGAGAGCAGAGAGTTGTGGTGAGAGAGAGAGAGTTGAGCAGTGGCTCCTCTGTATTTATTTCTCCCAGATTATAGTGCAGTGGTGTGTGCTCCCGTGGACGTAGGTCAGTTTGGACCGAACCACGTAAATCCGGTGTTCCATTGTGTGTGCTTGTATTTTTCTTCGTGTGTGATTATTACTCCAGGTCGATTAATTCCCCAACATCTTTTCTTTTTAAGACAATTAATGCATAATTATAGGATTCGCCTTGGGAATGCATGTTGTTAAAAGTATTAAAAGACCGAATATTATTGAAATAATTGACTAATCACCTTTGTGTATACAGATATACTATGAAATTCAAAATCTAGTGAATCCATTTTATATGAAATTCAAAATCTAGTGAATCCATTTTAGAATTTTACTTGATTATTCCTGTTTGCTTGGAAAAAACAGAAAAAAAGAAAAAAGAAAAGGTAGCAACCCTGTGTTTTAAATATTTACCCCTTATTTTCTTCAAACACTCTTCCCATTTGGAATCGTCAAATCATTTTCGTTAGCACGAGCAACTCTTGAATGTATCGACTTCTTTACAGTTACCGGTTGCAGAGGACTGAAGGAGGAAATGAAACGACGTCGTTTCTTTCGAGCTATTTCTGCCTTCTATTGGTCTTGCTCTCCGCCGCCGTCACTGGTCCAGTGTGATTCCCTCCGATACTCCATGGCTTGCAACCATCTCCTCTCCCACAGACCTTCCTTCGTCCCATTTTCCTCTCTCTGCAACTTCCCAATTCATCATGTCCTCCATGAGAGATTAACACTTGCATTGCGTTCTCCGACTCGCAGCACTCCGATGCGATACAGTACACGCTCCGTGCTGGCCAGTGCCAGCAGCTTCACCTGGGACGATGTCTTTCGAATTACCAAGTCAGGCGATTTTTCATCAGATCTCCGAGGCTTTTTCGATAAGATCAGAATCTGCAACCGCGGATCAGTAACGTTCACACTCTCACTGCCTTTAGTTTTTGTTTGGTTGCCGAGAAAGTTGCGGAAAACAGAACAGCATATTAGTTATTAACTCCTTTATTTATGTATTTGACTATCGAGAGAAGGGATGGGTGATAAGAATTGAGTCGAGTAGTTGTGTTGGGCTTCCTTGAGATGGTGGATTTCATTAATAATATTTTCACCACAGTTCAGAAACCACATGCAGCTTCTAAAATTTCGTGTTTCATTGGAATTACTTGTAGGAAATGCAATCTGAGTTCATCCCTTTTGTTATCGAAGGCCAAATCGTTGGGTGCATTCATAACGGGTGAGGTTACTATATCGAATTAATTTAGAGAAAATTAATTCTTTGGTCATGTCTATATTTGTATGTGAAGCAATCATCTGGGACTAATCAGAGTTTCTGTCTACAAGTGCATCAAAATTGGTGTGTTTGCACATTGCATGTCAACTCCACCTGGTCTTTCACGGTAGCGCCCTCCTTTTTATGCTTGGTCCGGTGGCTTAGATTGTAATTTTGTATCTTGCTTGGATTCGACTTGACATCCTTTTTCGTTAAGGTTAATATTATTGTGATTTTCCCTATATTTGAAGCTGTCACCACTTGAGTGCATGATCTTATAAAAATGGGACTAATGGGTTCTGATCTTGTCTGAAGAAATTAGTTGCCCATGGGGGCAACTCTAGTACATTTCTTCAAGCCATGATTGTGATTCAGTTATCCACCATGGGGCCCGACAGGTGGTGAAATCACAACAGTGGATGTGTTATACCACAATGTCCAAAATTATTATCACCATGATGTGAGTAGCATGGCCATTCCAGGCTTGTGAAATGAAATGCAGTTAGTTTTTTCCCAAGTCCTAGACTTAGTAAATTGGATATTGTAATCTTGTTAACATAGAATGATAAAGACTATTTGCAATAGAACATCATTATGTGTAGTGGGGAACCTTATTTGACTTGCTGGTCTAATTCTAATTGCTCACTTCGTAGACATCATTATTTCTTAATATTTAGATAATCTTGGTTTTTTTTTTCTTTTTTTTTTGGGGGGCGGGTATTAATCAGGTCCTGTTAAGTTTGTGCAGTTTTGCTGACCATTTAAAGAGATTCCAGGATGTGTTTATTTTCCATAGCTGCCATTCTAATGGCTATGTCTCGCTACATTCATTATTGAGGACACCTGAGGATAGGACTAGAGCAGTTGGAGATGTAGTCAAATGCTTAGGTGAAGAACTGATTCCAGGTATTAGGAATGAGGTACTTCCTGTGAATCACTAAAAAATGTTTGCTGATGCATTAATTTTGCACGCTAGCAAAAATTTCCCCTATAATCTGTGTATGTGTTTTTAGCTCAATATTATGTAATTGAAATTCTTTGGATCTTTATCATTGAGAGTTTGGCTAATTGAGTTCATTTTTTTTCAACCAGCTGTATCCCGTGACATCTTCTTTTGGGACTCCTATATTTTTCTCATTAGAACGTGCAGCAGCACCTTATTTTGGGATAAAGGTGTGTAATAGTGTAATACCCTTGCATGACATAATGGAACCTCTTACCATCTCCATGGGGATCATAATTTTTCCAAATGAAATGACTTGTGTATAGCAAACAGATGGATCTTTTCTGATAAAATTGTGACAAAAAGGTTTAATTACAATGCCACCATTCTGTTTGACTATATTGGCTAGCTGTAAGGTTGCCACAAATCATAAGCCGCTGAGATTAGTATTGTATTGTGGGTTCCTTTTTCATCATTCTGTGTTATATTTATCAGTTTATCCTCCTTCGCACACACAGAGGAAAGGAAAGAAACCCTCAAATCTGTGTATTTTACGACTTGAGGTCAACCGAGGGTTTCAATTTATGAAGTGTTGGGCCATCTACTTTGTGCTTTCTCCGTGTCAGTTCCATATGTATGTAATTTAATGCCTATTTTTGGGCATCTTCTGTGTATCCGCTCCTTGCCAGAGAACTAAATATTCTGTTGAAACATCATGGAAATTTTGCAGTTGCAATACCAATAATTGCAAAAATGAATCATTAGTCCATCCAATGTATCTTTGTTCATCTGATATTGGTGGTATTTTTAAATTTATATGTAGGCTCTATTTGTTTTGATGCTAAATGGGTGACTGTTTAAAATCAGAATTTCAGCTGTTTGCTTAATGATGAAAATGGATAGTTAGCACAAAGGAGAAAGATCACCATTGTCATTACAGAACTATCACCACTGCCCCCTTCCCTAATGCCAGTCTGCTGCCACTCCATGACCATCCCCTACCACTGCTGTCATTGCCATTCCACTACCAATGTGACCATACCACCACCATTACCACCATCACCAACACCATGACTGCTACCATTATTATCACTGCCAAAGATTGACCCATTGCACCACCATTGCCAGTGATAGCCACTAGCATTGAATAACTGCTATCAAGACCACCACATCATAACAATTGTCATTAGTGCTTTCATCACTATAATGACCATTTTATTTTCTTGATGCTGATATTTTTATTTTTATTTTTTGTAAGCATTTATTTTTACTTAGGATCTTATAGCTCTTAAGCAGGCGGAGAAAAGTGTCCTGGATCGGGTGAATTGGTGGAAAAGGATTTATGTAGCCGATCCCACCTAGTGGAAAATAATTGTTTTTGTTGTATTTATTTTTACTTAATTCTGCATTTATTTGAACATAAACCTGATACCTTTAATCCATGAAAGCTAGTTTCAAGTATCAAGTTATCAGCTAGTGGTGAGCTAAAAAATGAAGATTTGGTTCTTCATGCAAAATGTTTTATCTTGTAAAAGTTTAAGGTGAAACCTGCTGAGCTTTAGTGGAAAATTATGTCTTATACTTGGTTACCTATCAAAATCTTTGGTCACCAACCTTATGTTCTGTTGCTGCATTCTTTCCCCATAAATGAAATATCTTTTGCCATCTAAAATAAAAAATATTACTGAAGCTCAATTTTAATAAATCCCCAAACTGGACCAAATGTACATTTTTCTTATATCAAATGCTATTTGGTGAATGGACCCAAAGTATTTTATTGTGTTGCACATACTGATCACCAGTATGCCTTCTGCGCTCTTTATGCTTTCTTAAAATGCTTTTCTAAAATTAGGCTTATGGAGTACACATGAATGGCTATGTGGAAAGAGGGGGTCAAACATTTCTGTGGATAGGAAAGAGAAGCCAAGAGAAACCCACTTATCCAGGGATGCTAGATCATCTAGTTGCTGGAGGACTGGTTTGTAATTGCCGTCTAATTTACTTTTAAAGATTGCTGACTCTTGTTCTTGCTTACCAGAAATGAAAGTAATATTTTCTTTATCCTAACATAGTTTAAATGCATCTCCCAGAGGGATCCCCTGTGTACTGGAAAATAAAGTACTCAAAAATTATGAAAGTGTTGTCCCTGCATGATTGTGGATTATAACTTTTTTCCTGCCACTTTGTGCTTGTTTTCTGTTTAACCTATGTGGGTCTTATGACACTACAATGGTCAGCAAATTCTGTTTTTCACCATAGAGTACCTAAGTGTCATTTTATGGGCCATACATTTGGTCGTCTGGACTGCAGCAACCCATGGCTGCCTATCAGAAGGTTACAAAATTGGTTGGTTCTGGACAGGAGTAACTTCAGCAATGTCAGTTATAGTGAAGATTGGAATGCTCCTGGACATTTGATGACAATTTTTTTTTTGTTATTTATAAGGCTATTTTAAATTGAAATGCTGAACTTGAACTTGGAGCAATTCTTTTGTCCAAAAGCCGACCATATGAAGTTGAAATTTGTGCAGTCCCACTGCCCTATTAGAAGTTCTAGTAATTCAATTGCAGTTGTAGCATTGAGAAGTCCATGTAGGCAAATTTTAAATGAAAAATAAAATAAAAGGTACATGATATTTCTTTTCTGAACTACCTTGTTCTGCTTATATTAGGGTACTTTCACTTCTAATCAAGCTTTTTACCTTATATTTCCCTAATCATAATCACAGCCTCATGGGATGACCTGCGGGGAAAATCTAATGAAAGAATGTGAAGAGGAAGCGGGAATACCTAGATCCATTTCCAATGGGTAAGTTCTCCTACTCTATTGCACTACTTTTTTTCTTATCAGCTTCTACTATATTATTGTTACTCAAATTATTGGTTCTGCGAAAGAATGAGAGAAAATAAAAGCCTAAAAATGTTTAAATAGGAAGTTAAAATTATCCATTTTGAAGTTTTTTCTGTTCCTTTATCATTTTTTTTCAAAAATAAAACAGAGGCATAATGTTCTATAACTGCATATTCAGTTTGTCCTTTAAAAAAAAAATTTTTTTTACAGGCTTTAAAGCATATCCATGGTTGGCTGGCTGATCAATGTGCTAAAGTTGAAGTAGATTGTCATCACTACCTTCTCTTTCTCTGTTATATATGATTAAGAATACTGATGGGATGAGGCATGCTTGTCACACAGAGCTATACCAGTTGGCGCTGTCTCCTATATGGACATTGATGGGTATAGATACAAAAGAGACGTTTTATTTTGTTATGATCTAAAGCTCCATGAAGATTTTATTCCTAAGAATCAAGGTAAGCCAGCAAAGCCTGCTTCATTCTGCTTTAAGTTATACAATCATTCATGCCTTCTGATTTTGCCAATCAACGAGAACTACATCTAAATATATACATATTTTCCTCTTCAATCAGTTTATCTGAAGCTAATTAACAGTGACAATTTTATGTGGGACAATATAATCCATCATCTCTAATGCCTTACATGGCAGATGGGGAGGTAGAGAGTTTCAAGCTGATCCCTGTAAAAGATGTTGCGAACATCATCCGCAGAACACAGTTTTTCAAGCCAAACTGCTCTCTTGTCATTATTGATTTCCTGTTTCGACATGGGTATAAACTTTTTGTCTCCTTCATTACTTGCTATTGCTTCTCTCACCCAACAGTTGCTTTTAAATGTGCTTTCTAAATTCCAGTGTGCTCATTTATAGTTCACTTTTATAATATTCATTGTCACTATCCCATGGAAATAATTTTTTTTTTTTTCACATGTAATTCGGTGTGAAGAGAAGCAAAGAAGATACTTGTCTGATGAAATTGCCCATCTTGCACCACTTACGCACTATTAAAATGCATTTTGCTCATTTTCCCTCACCTTACGTGTTTTCTTTGTGAGCCTTTGGTGCAGAGTGCTCAAAACGAAGGCTAAATATTTTGGTTGAGCAAGAATATGCACTGTTTTAGTTGCACTGTTGGATCATCACTTTGTTGGCCCAAAGGCCCTCATGTCATACAAAAACGACATATGCTTTGGCTTTGATACTAGGACCATGGGAATTATTAATCTCATCCTTTAGGTCACTCTTACATTCTACATCAGCGCTTGAAATGGTTAAAGGTTCATAAGAATGTTTACAATTGTTTTTTCCCAAAAAACACAAATCCTGAGGAAAGCTAGAATTAGGTTTGACACCCTATTGACCCTCAACAGTGGTCACCACTTTTAGCTTCACATGCACTATCATCCTTGCTGCTACTGTTTGAAGTATTGGTCGTGTCTTTGAGAAATACTTTCTGCCTTGCAGAACCAAATCTTCTGATTTTCACCTGGGAGTAGACTTGTAGTCTACTTGATGCCTGCCAACTTTTAAGGCAACTACCGACACATCCACTTCATTTTTTTTTACTAGGCCGAAAGACCCACCTTAAATAAACAGAAAATGATGTATTTTCAATTGTGAACCACATTAATGAACATTGTTTTAGTTGTGAGAAAATGATGTATTTTCATTTGTGAACCACATAAAAAGCATTGTTTTAGTTTTGAGAAAATGACATATTTTCATATGTGAACCACATTAAGAAACATTGTTTTAGCAGAATGTGCATTTCCATTGAGGCTTCTATTTTTTTTCCTGGAAATGTTTTCAGGCACATTAATCCAGAAGATTTCAGATATTTGGAGCTGCTTGGAAGTCTGAGGAGTGGGGATTGCTCTTAAATGTGCTTTTCCTAGAGAACAAGTTTAAAGAGAGGGGTAAGCCCTAAATTAGTCTGAATGGGAAAGAACATCATGCTGTGGATCCTTAATAACTGGCCTAAAGGTATTTTGTCGTAGTTTTTCGTGTGTAGGTGTTGTCTTTCTTGTATCGGAAGTAGGATTAATCACTACTCTAGTAATGAATAACGATAGTTCGGGTATACGCTCTGCTGTAATTTTTGAACCTAAGAGTGTATCTTTGTTGTTTAACAGGTATTCTAATAACGAAAGCAGCAGTGCATTTGCTTTTTCAGCGTGACGTTTGTCATTTTTAGATTTTTGATTTGCAGCAGCTTTTAACATTCTTATGAATGTGACATTTTAAAATCTCAACTTTCTTGGAATTAAGGAATTCCCCTAAATATAGGCGTCCCAAATTGTCCTCAATTGAATGTCAATGCCTTTATAATATGGTCTTATTTGGGAGCTGGGACCTGTTTTGGATTCCATAAAAACAATAAAAAAGAAGATGATCTGTTCCCATATTTTTGAAAGAACATTTAAATTAGTTTTTTCCCAAAATCAACATGCGCGTGCCAATATTTTTATTTTTTATTCTTAATTTTTAAAATAATTATAAAAATATTGCTTTATTTTTTTAAATTTATGAATCTATATAAAAAAGGTTGAGAAGACATCTCTTCATTATTTTTTAGATTTTTGGTTCCCACTTTAGGAAGCATGGAATTTAAATGTTGTACTTTAATTTGTAAGAATTATTTATAGATTTTTTTCTAACTATAAATTCAAACTTAAACCTCAAAATCCATGATTTCAAATATTATCTTACATAAATTTTAAATTTTTTTTTAAAAAAATTATTTTAAAATCTAAAAAATAAAGAATTATTCTGCACATTTAAACAAAATTTTATTTTGTATCTCTTTAATGTGAATCTTACAAAACTTAAAAAGAAACTAAATTTTTTGTACGTTTTTAAAAATTTTTAAAATTAAAAAATAGAATGTTCTTCACGACTAAACAGCTCTCAAAATTCCCAACGAATGATACCAAAGAAAATACCTAAAAGGAGAGACCAGAATTCTCCATCTCTTCACCCTTTCTTTGGCAGGTGAAAACGCCTTCATCCCCAAACCTGACCTCGAATACAATTGACATTTTTTTTTTTTTTTTCTCGGGGTTCAGATCACAAATGTGATGGCACCGTCAAAAAATTGAAATCATAATATCTTGGAATTCACCACACCAATGTAACTGTTTGGAATGGAGGAAATAAAGCCAGACTTGACAAAATAGGATCCCTTTTTATGCTCAGTGCAGCAAAGCTTTTATATCTATTATCTCTGCACACAGGGCATTCAGACAAAACTCAAATTGCTTTTGTTCATTCATTGTCAACTTAATTTTATTTTGAACCAAGTGGGTATGAATACACGCCAAGGGTACCTGTATCTTTGGCATTAATACTTCCAAAAAAGAAATAGTAATAGTAACAGTAACAGAATAGTTAGAACACACTCAAACCCTCAATTCCTCTATTTCTGGGCCCAATGGTTCAAACACTTTTCCCACCTCACTTTGATCAACTTCCTCTAAGCTTGATGGGTTCCACCTCGGCTTCTGCAAGACATAAAGATAAGCATTACTGAGAATGGTGCAAATAAGGCTATCCCTTGATGGGGTAAAAAGGAGACATTAGTAAGACAAAAGAAGTAGCAATGACATGCTACTAAGCTATATAAGCTTCAACATACTATAAAAAAGAAAGTATGATTATATCATTATGGGAAGTCAACACTCCAAACTAGTAAAACTGCTGCTACGTAATCTTGTGCACCACTTTCGAATGGTGCTAGTAAGGTTATCCCATGATGGGCAATCATAGTCTTTCTTTTGGGTTAAAAGGAGAAAACATTAGCAAGATAAGAGTAGTACAAGAAATAGAGGATAATTTATCCTCCTCCAAACAAAACAAAGAAGAGAAAAAACTGTAGAACATAGCTAGTACAGCTAAGCCCTCCCAACTCCAACTCCAAACCAATCACACGTCATCATCCGCACAATGGAAATTCTTGGATTCTGCTTCAACCAAATGTAACAAGTGAACAAACTACAGCCAAAGTAGCATATTGCCAAAGTATCTCCTCCTTCCACAAACGAAGTCTTTAAACATCTAAAGAAAATGCTCTCTAAATAAGAAGGGCACATCCATTTCTTTAACTAAAAATGCAAATAACCCTGCAACAAATGTGCCAAGAAAAGGTGCAATGCAGAAACAAATATGCATCGTCTCACGTCACGACTTTGGAAACAAAAAATACACGCGCGCGTGCACGTAACACACCCCTAGAGACAAAGCCCTCACAGGTCTTCTTTCCTGAGGCAAATTATTTGTACTAATACTACTAAGAATTGGAGAGGAGGTAAAGGCCTTGATTTTGAAACTAGCCTTTGATTTCCAAAAGAAGAATACAAAGGGAACTGAACACGACTAGAATCACAAATATGATGATCAAGAAAGATTTCAAAGAGAATTTCCCCCAAACATCCGAATTCCAAACCTGAATGTCTTCTCTAGGAGAAGAATGACAAGATCAAGCAACAATAAAAACTAATTCAAGATCAGTTGTTTTTATTTCATTCAAATCCCTTTTCTTCCTGGCACTTACCACCCTATGAAACAATTTCATGTTACAATACCCATCCTTGAGCCCCTCCATCCTAGACTTCTGCCTCCAACTCATATCTTCCCTCAAAAGAATTTGTTCAAAATCTAGTCAACTGAATTCTTCTACTAACATTTTCTATTGAGAGATGCCCTCCTTCTGTTAGGCCATCTAACGAAACAAGCTCCTGAAGAATGCTCTTTTTTTCCCCCCTAGCCTAAATATCCCCAGAAACTTCCACGCTCCAATTTTTAAGTTTACCTTCAAGAATTTCAATCTCCTCGTAAAAAAAAAAAATCTCTCCCAACCTACCACATTGCACTTTCCCCACCACTTTCTAGCCAGCCTCTGAGAATCAGGGGCTCACCACATATTCTCAAATCTAAATGGAGATGACCCCCAATTTCGGAGGACTAAACTCAAGAACAAAAGGAAAATCATTAGTGATCACTCTAGGATACCCCTCTTGAGAACAATGGTGCTTCCTCCCACTCTGTGTTGGTGGCTAAATGCTGCGTAGGTGAAAAACAGGTCCTGGATGCTGCACAGGTGGCTAATGAGGTGGTTGAGGATGCAGTTTGAAGAAATAAGAGGGACTTGGTTTTGAAATTGGACTTCAAGGAAGCTTATAATCAGGTTAGTTGGGGTTTCTTATAAAAAAGGTTTGGATGAAGATGAAGTGGATGGGTGCCGCCTATGTCGTCTTTGGTGTCTTAATTAAAGGGGAGAGTATGTCTTGGTTTCAAGCTTCAAGGGGCCAGAGGAAGGTGATCCCCTCTCCCCCTTTCTTTTCACTATTGTGAGAAATGCTTTAAGCAGATTGATTGACAGAGGGGTTGAAAGATGTTTTGGTGGAAGGGATTAAGGCGGGTAATGAGGACCTGTGCATTTCTCACCTTCAGTTTGCAGATGATGCCATTCTATTTCCTTTGGAGGATAGGAGCAGATTCTCCATCTGTACTATTCTACAGAAACTGAGAAGGTGTCAGGAATGAAAATTCTCTAAGAGTGGTTTGGCAGTATTAGGTGTGGACCTGAGCCATTTTGCTAGGTTAGCAGATTTAGGAGCACCTTAAGGGGGGTAACTCGTTTTGAGTGGAAAGGAGTGTTTCCATTTTAAAGGCTTGCATGCTCTTATTTATGATTGTCTTCTCCTTTACCCCCATTATGTATCTCTTTCAAGAGTTCTGGTGAGAGATGCCCGGAGATTAGAGAATGAGGTATTTCTTGTCGTTGGGTGATGGCAAGCAGGGGAGAATCATTTAGTAGGGTGGAACATTGTGAGTAGGTCTATAAAAAAGGGAAGTCTGGGTATAGGTAATCTGGTGTCTCAAAGCATTTCCTTGGTGGGGAAGTGGTTATGGCATTTTCTCTCAGAACCTCACTCTCTTTGGTACAAGGTTATTAGCAGTAAACTTGGTCTTTCACAAAATGGTGGGATGCTATTGCAGGAGTTAATATTAGTTGCTCAAGTCCTTGGAAAATTTTCTCTCAAATCTATCAATCTTTCTTTCCTTGCGTTCGTTATAAAGTGGGTAATGGGGAAAGAATCCGGTTTTAGGACAATTCGATTGGGAATGTGCCATTGGCTGTAGATTTCCCCTGCTTTTTTTCATCTATCTAATCTTCACGAGTATGCTATTGCAGCCTTTCTCATTTTGCCAGATGGTGGCCTTTCTTGGGATTTTCATTTTTGGGAGGAATCTCAATGAGATAGAAACTAATGAGCTTGATCTTTTGCATATCATTGCTTGATTCTTTTTGTGTCCAGGTGGGGAGTGATAAATACTTGGGAAAATCAATACTTTGATCTACTTCAAAAGCTAAGACAAAACAAGACCACATCTCCCGATATTTGTGTTCTCTGCTTTAGGAATGGGGAAACCTGCTCTCATTTGTTTTTACGTTGTGATGTAGGATGGGAAGCAGGTATTTAGATGGATCATTTTTAAGGCCTATTTCAAAGAATAGGGTCAATGGATTACTGGGTCCTAATCCAAAATGTTCTTATAATTAGTAGTTTATTATGTGTGTTAGTTTGCTTGTAATAGGATTATTGTTAGTTCAGGATTATGTGTTTTGACGAGCTTATTTGTAACATTTGTGAAATTTAGGGTTTTTTTTGTTTTTGTAGTTTTCATGCATCTTCAGGCGAATATGTGTGATTCCTTGTATTATAGGCTTTCTTAGTGTGCAAAAGCCATGTAAGAGGTGGTTATTGAAGAATTTGAATTAAAAAGTGAACATGAGTTTCCCCCAAGTATTTGTCTTTCTTCTGCTCTCTACTTTCTTCTTCCTTGTCATTGTTCCCCTCCCCTTCTCTCCTTGATCTCTTCTAATTTCTCCCTCAGCAGCAAACCCGTGATGCTGTCCTGCATCGTGTTGTCCATTCTCTTGGGGACTTTGGAATAATTTGTTTGAGATATTCGGAGAAAATTGGGCGTGCCCTGCCTCTTTGGAACGCTTTTGTATAACTAAATTTGGAGGCTTTGGTAAGAAGGAGAGGAAAGCTTTCTGGTGGTGTACTATACTGTCTATTATTTGGTGCATTTGGTTGGAAATAAATGTTAGAATCACTTCTAGTAATATGCTTTGGAGCAGAGTGGTCTTTTTGGCGCCCTTTTGGTGTTTCATAAATGAATTCTTACAGCATGTTTCTTTGGAAGAAATGCGACAGCATATATTGGAGTTACTTTCTTGATTGGTCTTGTATTTACTTTGTTTTTCAGTTTCTTTCTTATTGCAAAGGGAGGATGGCTTGTTCTCCCTGTTATTTTTCTATTTTTTATTTATCTGTTTTCTTGATTGTATTCCTCCTTCCTTTTTTTTTTTTTTTGATAGAAAAAGGAATTCATTAACAAGAAAGAGAAGAATATACATCAAGATGGAGGATAAGGGATCCTCCTAAAGAAATAAAAAACCAAAAGGATTACAATAATGCTATCTGACAAAATTAACCTTGGAAAAACCCAAAAGAATAAGTCCAAGAAGAAGTGAGGAAAACCCCTCTATCCCAAAGGAAGCAAGGAGGATTTGATTTGCCATTGAAAATCCTTGCATTCCTTTCTGTCAAAAAAGTCCAAAGGAGAGTGAAGATAGCACAACTCCAAAAGGATCCTCCCTTCCTTACTTCTCCTAAGTCCAAAAACCTTTGTAACGCACTGTTAGGAAAGCTTCAACTGTCTCTGGGAAAACCACTGCCTTATCGAAGACCGAAAATGCCGCTTAGACATCCTGCAATGTAGGAACAAATGGCCGATAGGTTCACTTGATTCATGACATGTGATACATATACCAGGACTTGTAGCTTTGTGAGGCCTTGTTTTCTGCAACAAATCTTTGGAATTAAGCCGATGAATACCAAAGTCCACATTTAAGCTTTACTTTTGAAAGGAACCTTTGCCTTCTAAATAAAATTATTCAAAGGGAAAACACATGGACTCGAGGATTTCATAAGATGAGAGAGAAAAGATTTAATGGAAAAAAGAGCCAGAGGAATCCCCTAACCAAATCCTCAAGTCATCTCTTACCAATGGGCAAAAAAAATTCCAGCACTCAATCAAATAGTTAAATCATCAACCTCTGTCTCATTTCAATTCCTAAAAACGTCAAAAATCCCAATAGATAGAACCCCCTTCCAAATTGTAAGGAAATCAATAATCGGAGAGTTATACAACCTAGACAATCTAAATAGACAGGGGACTAAACACTCCAATGAAACCTCACCCACCTAGATATCTTTGCAAAAACGAATTTTGTTTCCATTACCAACTTGGAAATGAGTAAGAGGGTAGAATAAATGGGCTACCTGAGAAATGAACTTCCAAGGACTTGCATGAGAAGCACAACCACTTCCTCTGTTATCCCACCCATTCTGATGCAGACCATATTTACTTCTACTTTCCATGATGTGACAGAGGGAGTCAACGTCCAAAGCCATTTTCCAACTAATGAAATGTTTTTAGACTCCATATTCCCAGCCCCAAACCCCCTTCAGACTTAGGTCTTCTAATCCTATCCCAGTTAACTATATGATCTCTCTTCCCCTCCCTAACTCCTTACCATGAAAAATCCCTCATAATCCTCTCCAAGGTCTCCGGCACCCCACCTGGAATTTTAAAAAAGGGAAAGAAATGTATTCCTTCTTCCTTTAATACAATTCTTTGCTTATCAAAAAAAATTTAAAGGAAAAAAAAATTCCAAACAAACCATAAACCTTCAAATGTCAAGGAACGAGAAATTGGAGCATTGTAACAATTTGAAAGGAAAAAAAGATGAGGATAGGCAATGGAAAAAAGATCCTCCCCAATCCACTGTTTGTTGCATTCCGCAATTAGTATGGATCACCTTGTACCCACAGGGACTCACTCTTAAGGAAACTGCCATGACCATTTATCCACTAAAGCAATGTTCTTATTAAGTCTAAGACACTGCGCCAGTATGACATCACTTAGGACCTATTACATACCAAAGTGTCACGGTCCGCCTTTTTCACACCGTTGTGAAGGGCCGTGCGGCGCTAGCTAAAGCACTCTTGCTTAACTAGCCAGCCTTTTGTTTACCAACATTCATCCACGAAGCACTTTCATTAACATTCAATCAGATAGCAGCGGAAATAATAATCAATTCATGAAAGCCGTGGCAACCAAGCAGTAAATATTGAAGCAAACGTAATTCATTAACAAATCCTCCGTTGACATGTTGTACTTAGCGAGGGAGGCAAGTAGGCTAAGCACGTTGACAATTGCTAGTGAGTTTTACAATGATTGATGAACACTCACCCTCCCCTAAAGAGCTTTCTAGGCCATTCTCACTCTAGCACTAGGAAACATCAAAGTGACCGAGGAGTCATACTGCCTTATTTGGCTTACAATGAAATAAATACTAGAAAATAACCCTACACTAGTATTTACATGATGGAAACCCATCCCAAACACACGAGATAAGCGGTCATAGGCAAGCATAATGCCCTGAACAAGCTTAGCCCGTGACATTGCAGTGTTTGGTTGGAACACAATAAGGTGGACTTCTCAACAATGTCTTTTTCCAATGGCTTTTTACCATATTTTAGTGATACCCATAGCAATAAAGAACTTATGTAAGCCCTGTTGCTTGACAAAAGGTGTTCCTCGTAAATACACTTTTGATTTTCACAAGACCAATTCGGTAGGCTCTGTTAGATTTCAAGTTTTTTTTTTTTCTTCTTATTTATTTATTTTTTTTAAGTAAATTTTTGAAATGAAGATTCATTATGAAAGAAGAGGAGGATAAGAGAAAAGAAGAACTTCATCTAAGAGAAGATGAAGTAAAATAGCCCAATCAGAAGGAGTGAATGAAACAGGAACACAATGGAAGGTTGAGGCATGTGATTTTATCGACTAAAATGGAAAGAAAAGAACCTCATTCTAGCAAATTATTTGACAAAGCGTTTCTGGCGACGCCCAATTGAACTGAGTGAATCTTTTACCTATGCTCCAGCAGGGTTAGATCCAACAATACGAGCCACAAGTCAGTGTGTTTATTTTTTATTTTTAAATCACTTGGGTCATTTTTGAAGATTGATATGCATTTTCCTCCTCTAAATCTGGTCTAGTGTCTTTTTCAGTAGCTCCAATCTGCTCAAATAGAGAGTTACTATGACTAGGATTTTTCTTTTTAATACATTGCGAGGTCTGTAGACCTAGGCTATATAGCATAACCCCTCTCCAAATTCCCAAAATTTGAACTCTAGCTTCCAACATGCATGTCCTATGACTAAAACCCTTTTTGAACAATACACTTAATCTTAAATTGGACCTCCGACATGGCTAGGAGTTATGAAGCCAAGTAAGAATAATTTGAGGGGTGAGGTGACCAATTCCATTGCTTCAAAATGCTTTTTTGTTTCACTATATATTATTTGATGCACACGACCATATGATCCAAAAAATATGTACTAATTCATGTAAATTGTGTACTTTTGAGAAATTAGTACTTATTTTTTCACATAACCAAACATTACACTTGTGCTTCAATTTTTATGGTTGATGTTACCTAAACATTAACTTTTTGAAATAACCGTAACTTTTCATTTCAAAACCTTTTCTAAATCAGTACCTATTAGTAAGTGATAGCAAACCAACCTAAGCTTCACAGACCTGAACCATGCTCACACTTGGGCCAACAAAACTTTTTCCAACAAAATAAGCAATCCCTTTTATTCTCACCTACACACGACAGAAAAAATCTCTCATCAATGTCTCCAACCTATGAGGGAAAGAGGATAAAGAAACATGAATCAAAGTTCTATGACCTCCTAATGTGAAAGAAGTTCCCCCCTCCAAGCACCTAGCCTCCTACACACCTTCACAACAATTGAATTCAAAGTTTCTAGTGAGCATGAGGGACCCTTTCTAGAGATACAGGCATCAATCCTAATGGCTCTTGTTGGGAACAATTTCATATAGCACAGAATAGCCTGCAGAGTAGAAAGGGGTTCTCTAAACTTTTTATGGGCTTACGGCCTGAGTCCAAGAATGTTGGATTCTCAACTCAACATCGGGTTCCTCCACCAGACATTGAGAAAGCACTTGCTGATGTGATATCTACAGAGACTCAACTCGATCCCCTTTACTACGTTGGGTACTAGGGATCAATATTCTATTACTCCGGGTGCTTCAGTTTGTAGCTTTCAGAAGAAAATAGGATTGAAGAGTATCCAGCAAACAGAACAAGGTGATCATTAGAAATTCACTACTTAAAGATGTTGTAATATACTCTTTCCTGTAACTTCCCTCACCAGACCAACTCCTCACCAGACCAACTCAATGAAAATGCAAACAGAGATCAGAAAAGTGGTCAATACCTACTAATGACATCTAGGTAGGAAATAGGCCAACTGTACACCACCACCCAGCCACACTGGCAAACTGATTCAAGACCCCCTCTTTTAAAATAATACCAACTGACTCACTCTGAAAGATTAATCTTTAACTCAGAAACTTTCTCAAACACTTGCAAAAGGGTGAGGACATTAGCAAAACACCTTCAGGGAAAAAAAAGTGTCATCAGCTCCTCAGCAAGCTATAAACAATAAGATTCAATTTCCTCTGATCCCACCCCTCATACCCTCCACCTCAACTCTATCAACATGATGCCTAATTGTTTCCAACTCCCAGTTTAAGTTTGCATCCCATTAATGTGGTAGGAAAAAGATGCATCATCATATGGCTTAAAACTGAATATTTTGCCCTTCTTTGAATGTCCTCACACTTCATTCTTTAAACTACAAATACATATGACAATTTCATTCAATTCTCTACCTTTGTCAGTTTGCAACAATTTAAGATTTATTATGCATGCACATGGAGATGTCAATCATCAGTTCAGCACAGAAATAATATGCAATAAATACTCTTCCACATTCGGGTAATCAATCACTGACAACAAATTCCACCATACATTTTCTGAACATGCTTCACTGCCATCAAGCAAATAAGGATCCACATCAGCAATTTGTATCTATGATGGCTAATTTTTCATCTAGAATTGTTCACTTCTTGGTACATGCTATGTATTCAATGCACAGTATGGTCATTATGAGCATGTTTATGGTAAATACAATATCCTAAACAAATAGATGGTCGCAAGTGGGGAATGCCTTCAAGAAATGTTCACAGCTCAGATGATAAAAGTCCTTTTATGTCCATGGCCGCCATTAAGGAATCAAAGTAACAACAATAATGCATTTGCTTGTCCTGAATACTTGAAGTTCTATAGACTCTATGTATTCATTTCAAACCCATGCAATGCTTAATACAAACAATATCAGGAACAATCTTGACAAATTTCTTTTTCTATCTTAAAAAAATCCCAGGAACAAGTGGATCACTAGTTTACATGACGGGGCATAGTGGGAATAGACTAAATTGAGATCACTCACTTCAAACAGTAAGTGATAAGATGGAGTTATAACCAACATGGCTAAACCTTCAATGCTTTTAACACATAGGCTTTGTAAAAGAGCTACTGAATAAGATACAAAACAAGGTATCAAATAAAGCTTCTTCCATTGTAAGGCAACTATCCCGAAAATTTCAGCCACCACGTAGATATTAGAAACTAGGCATCAAGTCTAAGTTGCACCAGTCCACCAGTTCAAGTCAAGAATTTTTGCTCTTACAATAAAAAGAGAGATTCTCAAGGATAATGAGAAAACCTGATCCTTGTCCACCAGGACTGCGCGTACACCTTCAGCAAAATCATTTCGAAGAGCAGATGTTAAAGCAATGCGATACTCTGTTTTCATCACACCATCTAACTGGATGCAGGCAATTGGAGCAAAATTACAAATGTTAGTTAAATGTATGTGATTGAAAAGAAATACTAAAATATTGCTGAAAAGATCATGAAAAGCAACTTCAAACTTACTCTGGTTAAATCATTGTCTTCTTTTCCATATGCAGATGCAACTCTAGAGAAGTGCTTTTGTGTTAGGCAAATAGAAAAAGGAGCACCTTTTTCAAGCCCTGCAAGGGCATCTTTAGCCCAGTCTGCCACTGCCCACAGAAACAATAGCTATCAGAATGAAGGGCAAAAAGGAATGAAGCAGGTTACAATGCTCAATGTCAGTCAACATCCACAACTGAGAGTATTGGAGCACCAAATAATCACGTATGCACGTTTCACAGTTTGCACTCCTTTATGTATAGACAGAGCAACCTGCATTTAGTAGTTTAACGTAAGCAATTCATCCCCTCATGAAAAGTAGTTTACCTGTAGCATTAGTACTCAGTTGATGCTTCCTCAGTTCTTCAATTGTCTCTTTAACTGACATTTTTGCATTGAAGCAAGTAATTATTTGAGGTAAAAGCAACTTCAGCGGGGCCTCGAACTCAGGATCACTGCTGTATTTTGCCAATACTGCTCTGATGTCCTGATGTGGATTCTCGGAACTATAAGGACAATGGATATATCATCTCCCTCAGACATGAGATATAAGATTAATAAAATGACAGAACAAGTATGGACAACAAATACATGATTTTCCATCAGAGGCAATAGATATATGATCAATGGAAAGTTCATCCCTCCAATTTGAAAGAACCAGTTAAGAATTACACTTTATTCGCATAAAACACATCATAAAATGCATTTACAGAAAGAATCTTGAATGCACCGTTGATGCCATAATGACTGCACAATCAGGCTCTCATTTTTCATTAAGAAATGAGAAATCCTCAACAAACCATCAGTGAAGACATGGATGCCCCATAAACTAACAAATAAATATAACAGAGTGTTATTAAAAAAGTAGCAAACATCATTCACATTTAATGGAGCATAATTCCAGTTTTCTGAAAATATTTCAGCTGAAAACAGATGTGATGCCTAGAACAACATTTAATATACTTACAAAAAGAAGACATTCATAATACTTAATTATAATCTGGTTTGATTGAGACCAAAGTAATCAGGATTAAACATGAACTGATCTTCGACTTACAAGGTGGTTGCCAGAAGGGTCTCCTTCAGAGAACCTAAATTCCCAGATGGAACAAAGTGTGTTCCAAGACCTATATACAGAGCATCTGCAGATGAAATCCTTTTCCCTGTCATTCCAAGATAAGAACCTGCAGAAGCCGACATTTGTTAGAGAACTACAATAACACAGATAAATAAAACGTATGCATAAAAGAATATGATACTAACTATTTCATATGAAAACTTGTTGCAACTTTTCCATGTTCTACAACATATGCATAGAAAACATAAAAGAACATCAAAGTATAAAACATTTCCAATGGTGATTACAAAACATTTCCAAAGACGTAAAAGATAAAAGTATAAAGTATAAAACATTCCCAATGATGATGACAAAGACTAGGTAATAATTATTTAAGACAAGAAACTATGATGGGGGTCTAGTAAAATCTAAGAATTCTAACCCATTTGATTTGAACATCAAGCCATCTTATATGGTTCTGTCTTGATCCCACGTCTAACATATACTAGGGAGATCTTGGGCTTATAAGGATAGTTTAGGCTCCAACTATGAGAGATGCCTTATATACCACAAAGCCATGAGGCCAATGGGCCAAAGCAAGCAATAACTCAGTCGTTACATTTGGTATCAGAGCCACCTTGGGGGTACTATCATGTGGGTGGATCCAACAAAGAGGTGTTGTTCCCACACGGGAATATGAGCCACTTTGGCAAGGGCATCAGAGATCGAATAGGACAGCCTGTCACAATCCCACATTAGATGTGTACTACGAAGATCTTGGGCTTATAAGTATGGTTTAGGCTCCAAATACATGATGCGCCTTTTTTAGGACAAAACAATGAGGCCTGTAGGCCAAAGAGGACAATACTTCACAGAGTTGGGCGAGACCGTTACGTTAAACACACCTACCATATCCGAACACCAGGCCACAACCCCCTCTTCTACAATAGTACCGACCAACCATCTCTTAGATTAAACCATAAACCATCTCAAGCACTTGCAAAAGAGTGTGGGAATTAGCAAAAAATCACATTCATTAAAGAAAAATAAAATTATGTCATCAACAAATTGTAAATGAGAAACAACCACCACTTCAGCCATATGCTCCTCTATCCACAAGCAACAAGCACAATAGCGAAGAGAAATGGAGATAATCGGTCATCTTGAGTTCTTGATGGACACTTCTCGTTGCCCCAAAACTACACCTAGGCTCACTATTGACCATATGTTTTCAAAAGCTTAAGGGCACCCTCTAATCCATCTTCTCCACCTACACTTGAACACGATGTCCAACACCCTATCAAGAAACCTCCAACAACGTCTCAAAATTCAACCTAAAGAACACCACTTCCCTATGAGATATCTTGAAATTATCATCAACCTCTTCAGTCACCACTAAAGCAACATCAAAGATTTGATGTCCTTATAAAAGCACTCAGAGACTATGCAATCTCATCACCTTAAACCACACTTAATCTATTTGCCAATCCCCTTTGTAAAATTTAATAAACACTTGGCACCAAACTAATGAGTCTTAAATCTTACCTCAACAAATCTTTGTTAGGCACCAAAATAAAGAATGTAGAATTACTCAACAAATCATCGTTAGGAGGCACTTGGTTTGTGATATCTTTCAACATTCTTGATTTCCACATTTGTTTGGGTATGGGAATCCTATGTGGCAAGCATCTTAACATTACCGAGAATGAAAGATTCCCACAAAACATAGGCATCTCATTCCCATCCTTCACCAAGGGTAAGTTTCTTGAGAATTCCATTTTTTTGGACCAAGTTGCCCTTGTTATTTTGGCGAGTTGGACAACAATGACCCTATAATCTAGTATTATTACAATCAATTATTATATTTGAAATAATAAATTTTACTAGAATAAAAGTAATATTATTATTGTGCTATGATAATGGTAGTTACTTATTAATATTTAGACGCCATTTTTTTTATCAGTAATGAGAAAATTTTATTAACTAAGCATCAAGGGGATGCCACCCCATGGCACAAAAAGTCAATCACTTCTTAAAGTGTGACAAACATCAAGAATTACATTATGATCTTTTGCAATTTGCCCACTATGCCAGCTGGAAACAACAACAATCTGCTGCTTTTTGCAAATCTAAAATGGAGTATCTTAATCTTTGAATGCTCTCTTATTTCTTTCTTTCCAAGTACACCAAAAGATGGCAGGAGGGATGAGATTCAAAGCCTTTAGCTTCTCCTTGGTGGCTTTGATAGTCAAATGCCTTTCCAAGCCCAAATCTCCTCTCCCAAGGAATTTGCAGTAACCCACTGATATCCAGTCAAGGACAGAGCCATGTTCCACAAATTTCTTGTCCAAGGGTAGTGAAGAAGAATGTGGTTGACTGATTCTGCATCATCCACACATTTAGACACCATATTATCTCACTTATTCCAGTAAATTAGAGTATTTAAGTGTTGGTTTTTTAATTATGATTGACAAGACTTTTATGACATGGTGTATGTTGTTTGCAGATGATATTGTATTAATTGACAAAACTAGGGACAGAGTAGAGGCTGAGTTAGAATTATGGAGAGATGCTTTGAAATCTAGAGGCTTTAGGATAAGTAGAAATAAAACAAAATATATGAAATGTAATTTTATTAATAATACGAGAAATATTGGAGACAAAGATAAACTTGATGATGAAGAAATAAATAGCACTTGTATATTTCGATACCTTGGATCTATTATGCAAGCTGAAGGAGAAATTGAAGATGATGTAATGCATAGAGTTAAAAGCAGGTTGGTTAAAATGGAGAAGTGCTTCAAGTGTGCTACGTGATCGTAGAATACCCTTAAAATTGAAAGGGAAGTTTTATAGGACAGCTATAAGACCAGCTATGCTATATGGATCGGAACGTTGGACGACGAAGAAACATAATATCCAAAAAGTAAAAGTTGCCGAGATGAGAATGCTTAGATGGATGAGTGGTATAACATTGAAAGATAAATTAATGAACATATTTGTGGCAAATTAGGTGTAACTCCTATAGAAGATAAGATAAGGGAGGGACGACTCAGATGGTATGGACACTTGCAACGTAGACCTTATAGTGCACTTGTGAGGAAGAGTGATTTAGTTACTGTGGGGGGCAGTAGAAGGGGTAGGGGTAGACCTAAAATAACTTGGGAGGAGATAGTGAGTAAGGATTTAATATCCTTGAATCTATCAAAAGAAATGGTCCATGATCGCATAAATTGGCGGAAAGTATTCATATAGCCGACCCCACTTAGTCGGACTAAGGCTTGGTTTTGTTGTTGTTGTTGCATTTAATTAAGTACGTATTCTAGTAATTTTTTGTGTTGAAAATATATATTCTTCATATATTGAGTATACACATGTCAAGGGTATACTTGTTGTCGGATTTCTAGGAAATAAATTAGGAAATTCTATTTTTTAAAATTTGAAGTTACTATATCAGTTTCTAGTAGTTTCAGTGTCTTGTTTTTTAGCCTAGAGATCTGCTGATTTGATTTGCTGATTTTGTGGTGATTTGATTTTCTGATCTTGTGGCCTTCCTAATTTGGTGGTCTTCCTCTACTATTTAACTTATAATCGTGTCTCTTAAAATAATAAGAATGGTTATTCTTCTTCTCAAAAATCCTTCATGGTATCAGAGCCTCGTGCTCTTTTTCTACTTTGTTCTTTCTTCTGATGATGTCGTATAAGTCGGTGATGGCTGGCACCCAAAGAAATCCTATCGGCTCTTCCAGTTCTTTCGAAACCATTTCGTCCAATCCCACTATTCCTCCCAGGTTTGTATCTGCTGATTACTATTCCCAGAATTCAGCCCTTTATCTCACGGTTACAAAACTCAATGGGCACAACTATCTTGAGTGGGCTTAGTCCGTAAAATTGGCGATCGATGGCAGAGGCAAAATAGGGTATTTGACTGGCAAAATATCGAAACCTGCTGCTGGTGACCCTGATCTAAAAAAATGGCAATCCAAAAATTCTCTTATTATTGCTTGGCTCATTAATTCCATGGAACTTGCCATTGGAAAACCTCACCTATTTCTTCCCACTGCTAAAGACGTCTGGGAGGCTGTACGAGATCTTTATTCGGACCTGGAGAATTCTTCTCAAATATTTGAGTTGAAAACTCGACTCTGGAGATCCAAGCAGAATGATCGTGATGTTACTACTTACTACAACGAATTGGTAACGTTATGGTAGAAACTTGATCAGTGTAATGATGATGTTTGGGAGAATTCGAATGACCACGCTCGCCACAAGAAGAGAGAGGAAAATGACAAGGTTTACATGTTTTTAGCCAGCCTTAATCGGGGTTTGGACAAGGTATGAGGCCGCATTCTCAACAGGAAGCCATTACCCTTTATTCGGGAAGTTTTTTCCAAAGTTAGACGTGAGGAGTCAAGGAGAAAAATAATGCTGCGCAACACCGAACCTAGTTTTAACTTGGAACCTGAGAGCTCTGCTCGTGTCAAGAGGTGTTAATTTTGATAACGATGGGTGTAAGAAACCATGGTGCAAGCATTGCAAAAAACCATGGCATACGAAGGAGATGTGTTGGAAGCTTCATGGTAAACCAACAAATTGGAAGCCAAAATCCAAACAAAACAGTCATGCCTACCAAGCCAATGCTGAAGAGACTTGGGAGCCTTCTACCAACTCAAATGTAGTCCCTTTTACCAAGGAGCAATTAGAGCACCTGTACAAATTGTTTCAATCTCCAAAACTGTCCTTAACTCTATCTTGTTCTTTGGTACAGAAGGGTAACTCTCTTGCTACTGCATTTTTAGGTGTTATTCCTAATTTTGTTCATTCTTGGATAATTGATTCTGGTGCAACTGATCATATGACCAGTTGCTCCAAATTGTTCTCATCCTATAGTCCGTGTGTAGGCAATAAAAAGGTCAAAATTGCAAATGGTTCACTCTCGGTAATTGCCGAGATTGGAACTATCAAACTCACTTCATTGTTAACTCTCCATGATGTGCTCCACGTTCCAAAGTTGTCTTGCAATTTGTTGCTGTTAGCCTTACAAGGCTTAAAATCTTGTTATCTTATTTTGATGCTAACAAACAAGTGAAATTTAATGTAATTGTGTGAATAATGATATTTCAGGATTCATATATGTGAAAGTAAGGTCAAAGTGCCCACAAGGATCAAATATGATGGAAGCAAGGTTAAAGTGCTCACAAGGATCAAATGAAGCTTAAATGAGCCAAGACATGAATTACTTGTTGAAGAACATGAGGACATGAATAAGTTGTTGAAAGCCAAGGTATATCAAAGTCAAAAGATCCAAAGAAAGGCAAAGTAAGAAAGCTTAAAGAATATGGAAGTTTGAAGAAAAGATGGATTCAATCAAAGGACAAAGCATGAAGACTCAAGAACTTAGAATGTTAATATTTTAGAAGTCTCATGTAAGTGCTTTAATGTTTAAAATATCATTTGAAATATTTTGAAGCTCTTAGGTTAACTTCTTAGACCTAGATACTTTTTAAAATACCTGAATAATATTTTTAAAAGGTCAAAAATTATTTTAAAAAGGTTAAAATCATTTTTGGAATAAAGAGCACCAAAAAGAGTTTTTTCCCAAATGCTGTCAGTTTTTATACAGCCGCATTGAGGTGAATTTTTATCTATCAAGAACTCATTATTTTAAATAGTAATAAACACGAAAGTTGTAGGATTTTCTCTTAGATTTCGTTTGACACCAAGATCACCTAATTTGGAGTTATATAGAAAAAGTTATGGCCAAAACACTGAAATAAGGTCACTGCTGTCAGACATTTAAAAATTGTTCAATGGGCAAATTTTTAAAATTCGAATGTTTTAAATTATAGCCGTTTGAACCTTAAATATTCTAATAAATAGGGAAATTCTTTAAGGAAACTTTTGCAAGTTTGAAAGCCTATAAATACATGGTTTTGCAAAACAAATAAAAATACTAAGAATTGAAAAATCTGTTTTGAGAAGCTGAAAGTATTCTTGTTCTTCCTAAGTTCTCTTGCTCACTCATTGGAAAATTCTTTTGCTGAGAACTCTGAAGTGTTGATCCTTCTTCCTTTGAATTCCTACTACTAATCCTCTTCTAAGAAGGATATTGGTGAATTCTACACTTGAGCTTCATTCTATTTCCTATTGATATTTTACATTTAAGTATATAGTGCTGAAATTGTACTAACTTGCTCTTTGAGAGAGTATACTTGTACGTAGATTTTATCTTATGTTTCTTGTAGTTCATTGACGTTCCAAGGTGTTTGGATCGTTGGCTAAGCAAGGGGATATTGCTTAGAGAGGCAGACTCTAGCCTATGTAAGGAGTGACCGAACGAGGGAATATCGTTTGGAGAAGGCAGGCTCTAGCCTTAACCAAGGAGTGTTGTAATCGGTTTTGTTCCACCCGTCAACGGAACAGGTTTAGTGAATCCTTTGGTGGTTTGCCAAAGGCGAGGACGTAGGCTGGGTATAAGCCGAACCTCGTAAAAATCTCCGTCTCACTCTCTCTTTCCCTATTCTTTAATTTCAGTTCATATACAACTGCGTGGATGATTTAAATATCTAAATTATACATACTATGCATATTTGGAAATCAAGTAAACTTAAAATTCAATTTTGATTTGGGTTGCGGAAACCGAAAGGGAGTACGTTGGTTACACCATATCTTGCGGAAACCATACGGGAGTACGTTACTTGGTTAACACCCCAAAGATAAATTTACCAAGAGTTAATTTGAATTCTAAATATTTGGAAAGAGTGATTGGATTTATTTGTATAGGGCTTTACTTCAGTAAGCATAAATTATAATTCATAATCATAGGGCTTATATAAACGAACAAACTATCTCAAGATCTTATATTACCAAAGTGCTGAATACTTTATGTCTTGATTTGGTTATTTGTTGTTTAACTTGTACTTGCCAAATAAATTGATTGTTTGGTTTGAAGATTGTGTTTAATTGATTGGATAAAAGAACTAAGTTCTTGATTGATTAAGGAATTAAAAAAACAAGTCAAGAATTGGTTAAGTGTTTAAAGAAGTTAAGGATTGTTAAAAGAAGTCAAAAGAAATTTTTATAATCCAATTCACCCCCCCTCTTGGAAAGCTATTCCTAATTTCAATTGGTATCAGAGCGGGGTTATAGAAAATCTTAAATAGTAGCTATAAAAAGATCTAAATGGCTAACTTAGGCATAGCTCCCTTTGGAGAGGGACAATCTTCACTTAGGCCACCAATCTTTTGTGGTTTGAACTACACTTTTTGGAAAAAGAGAATGCAAATATATCTTCAAACTATGAATTGGAAAGCATGGGAAGTTGTCGTGGAAGGTGACCAAATACCCACTAAGATAGTTGATGGAAAACAAGTTCCCAAAGAGAAAAATGATATGACCGACCTAGACTATAAGATACTACAAGTTAATGCTAGTGCTATGAATGCATTATATTGTGCTTTAGATATTAATGAATTTAATCGAGTAATGGCTTGTAAATCAGCTAAAGAAATATGGGATAAGCTAGAAGTTACTTATGAAGGAACAACGGATGTTAGGGATAATAGGGTTGATATGCTCACAAGCGAGTATGAAGCCTTTAAGATGAACTCGGATGAATCAATTACAAATATGTTTACTAGGTTCACTCATATAATAAATTCCCTAAATGCATTAGGAAAAACTTACACTACTTATGAGATGATAAGAAAAATTCTACGAGGCCTTCCCTCCATGTGGGAACCAAAAGCTACTGCTATTACGGAAGGTAGAAATTTGAAAAATACATCCTTAGATGAGCTTATAGGTTCTCTCCTCACATACGAAATGGTAATGAATGAAAAGAGTGGGAAAACCAAAACCCAAGAAAAAATAGCCTTTAAAACTTCACAAGAAAACTCTAGTAGTGAAGAGATGGATGAAGATGAAGCAGCCTTTATATCTAAAAAGCTAGCAAGGATACTAAGAAGGAAAAACAAATTCAAGAGAAGAATTCAAAAATCTGAATCAGATGAAGAAGAAGAAGAAGTTAGTAAGAAATCAAAGAATAAAACTCTTATGTGTTACAATTGCAACAAAGCTGGACATAAAAAACCGGAATGTCCACTACTAAAGAAAGAATCTAAGAAGAAAAAGAAGAAAGCCATGAAAGCCACTACTTGGGATAGTACAAGTAGTTCGGAGAATGAAATAAGTGACCAAGAGGTTGCTTACACGTGCTTTATGGCATGGGATAACAAAGAAAGCTCCTCAACTAAATCTTCAAATAATTCTTGTAGTGATGAATCAAGTGATGAGGATATGCCTTCTTATGATGAACTTCAAAATGATCTATTCAAAGTACATAAGATGCTGATGAAAGCAAATAAACAAAACATTTCATTGAAGAATGAGAATGAAAGTTTAATGAAAGAGATAGAATTCTTGAAGAATGCTGAAAGAGATAAAGACTCAAAACTCAAACAATTAGAACATAAGTATGAATCAGCAAAGAAAGAAATAGAATCCAAAAATCTTGCTGAAAAAGAAAACAACTTGAAAATTGAGAAACTAGAAATCAAGAATGAACAAATGATAGAAGACCTTCGATCTCTATCCTCTACCATATATGAGAAAGATTTGTATATTTCTGAATTAGAGGATAGAATAAGAAAATTATCTCTAGAGTTAGAGAAATCACAAAAGAAAGTTGATAACAAGAAAGAGATAGAAAATCTCAAGAGTCAGATTGAAGATAAAGATAAGATCATTCATAACTTCACTAAAGGAAAAGAAAATCTTGATAAGATGATTGGCTTACAAAGAATGTCTTTAAATAAAGAAAGCATTGGTTTCAATGGAATTGAAAATAAAAAGAAAAAGAATTCTTACATGGGATATTTCTTGAAAGAATCCAAAGACTATACTTGCACATCTTCTAATGCTTGCACAAACATCATATGCTATCAATGCAAGAAAAAGGGGCATATAAAGTTTGAATGTCCGTTTAAGAGGAAAAGTGTTAAAACCAAACAAGTATGGAAAATAAAAGAAACCTCCCTTGAAAAATCCTCCGGACCCAAGAAAATATGGGTACCAAAAATGAAATAATGACTTCACACATATATAAATTTGAAAATGGCATTGTTGGCCAAAATCATAGGATGACTTTTTACAAGGCTTAACTTAAGAAAATATAGAGAAAATATCAAATTTGAGCTTATTATATAAGCGCCTTGCTGTTACATGCTACATGCTTGCTTGCCTATATGTGATGTGTTGATATGCTATATGCTACATGTGTAATAATTAACTTGACTTGATTTATATTGAAAAGTATGGCTCACAACGTTGAAAATTGAGAATGAGATTATTGAGCTTAAGCATAAATTTTTTTTGATATAAGGATAATTCTTGAACATGCATGATTTTAAATGAATCACATGGATAAACATACTACTCTTTATCTATGAGCCATGAAAGATAATAGTAGTTATATTGGTATCTATGAACTATATATTATGTGATATTAAGCTTTGGTATCTATAAAGTATTTTTGGTTTCACATGTTAAAAATTTCAATAGATATCAAACCTAAAAGCTTACTTGGTATCACAAAGTCAAATTATTCATGAGCATGATTATGTCTATGAGCATGATGTGACATTGATGATCTTAGCATGATATTGATATTTGATATGGGATATGATTCAACATTTTACATGAGATGATAAAAGCAAAATTAATAACAAAATTGAATGTATTGAATTCAGGGGGAGTGTCATGAATCATTAATCAATTGATATCATGAATTATTATTTTTTTAAAACTTTAAATTGGTATCATAAAAACCATCAAATTAATATTAGTTGGTATCTTGAATAAATGCGGTGAGCTACACACTACACATGCTATATTGAAAACCAATAACTTGAGTGTGTACATATGTTTGGAATACATGGTTATTGATATACTCAAAATGATTTGTATTTGAATTTAAATCATTTCTTTTCTTTTTGATTGATGTCAAAAGGGGGAGAAGTTGTGAAGCAAAAATTGGGCATAATTGAGCATGAACATTATATCTATTCAAAAGAAGTATTTAAATATTTAATATTGATTGAAAAAGCTTGTAAAACCAAAAGAAAGTAATGAGCACGATCGATGAAATTAATATTGATTTTATTAAGATGAAGCTTATTGAAAGGGGGAGCCTTTTTTTTTTAGGCTTACTCAAATTTTTGCTCATTGTTTGTCATCATCAAAAAGGGGGAGATTGTTAGCCTTACAAGGCTTAAAATCTTGTTATCTTATTTTGATGCTAACAAACAAGTGAAATTTAATGTAATTGTGTGAATAATGATATTTCAGGATTCATATATGTGAAAGTAAGGTCAAAGTGCCCACAAGGATCAAATATGATGGAAGCAAGGTTAAAGTACTCACAAGGATCAAATGAAGCTTAAATGAGCCAAGACATGAATTACTTGTTGAAGAACATGAGGACATGAATAAGTTGTTGAAAGCCAAGGTATATCAAAGTCAAAAGATCCAAAGAAAGGCAAAGTAAGAAAGCTTAAAGAATATGGAAGTTTGAAGAAAAGATGGATTCAATCAAAGGACAAAGCATGAAGACTCAAGAACTTAGAATGTTAATATTTTAGAAGTCTCATGTAAGTGCTTTAATGTTTAAAATATCATTTGAAATATTTTGAAGCTCTTAGGTTAACTTCTTAGACCTAGATACTTTTTAAAATACCTGAATAATATTTTTAAAAGGTCAAAAATTATTTTAAAAAGGTTAAAATCATTTTTGGAATAAAGAGCACCAAAAAGAGTTTTTTCCCAAATGCTGTCAGTTTTTATACAGCCGCATTGAGGTGAATTTTTATCTATCAAGAACTCATTATTTTAAATAGTAATAAACACGAAAGTTGTAGGATTTTCTCTTAGATTTCGTTTGACACCAAGATCACCTAATTTGGAGTTATACAGAAAAAGTTATGGCCAAAACACTGAAATAAGGTCACTGCTGTCAGACATTTAAAAATTGTTCAACGGGCAAATTTTTAAAATTCGAATGTTTTAAATTATAGCCGTTTGAACCTTAAATATTCTAATAAATAGGGAAATTCTTTAAGGAAACTTTTGCAAGTTTGAAAGCCTATAAATACATGGTTTTGCAAAACAAATAAAAATACTAAGAATTGAAAAATCTGTTTTGAGAAGCTGAAAGTATTCTTGTTCTTCCTAAGTTCTCTTGCTCACTCATTGGAAAATTCTTTTGCTGAGAACTCTGAAGTGTTGATCCTTCTTCCTTTGAATTCCTACTACTAATCCTCTTCTAAGAAGGATATTGGTGAATTCTACACTTGAGCTTCATTCTATTTCCTATTGATATTTTACATTTAAGTATATAGTGCTGAAATTGTACTAACTTGCTCTTTGAGAGAGTATACTTGTACGTAGATTTTATCTTATGTTTCTTGTAGTTCATTGACGTTCCAAGGTGTTTGGATCGTTGGCTAAGCAAGGGGATATTGCTTAGAGAGGCAGACTCTAGCCTATGTAAGGAGTGACCGAACGAGGGAATATCGTTTGGAGAAGGCAGGCTCTAGCCTTAACCAAGGAGTGTTGTAATCGGTTTTGTTCCACCCGTCAACGGAACAGGTTTAGTGAATCCTTTGGTGGTTTGCCAAAGGCGAGGACGTAGGCTGGGTATAAGCCGAACCTCGTAAAAATCTCCGTCTCACTCTCTCTTTCCCTATTCTTTAATTTCAGTTCATATACAACTGCGTGGATGATTTAAATATCTAAATTATACATACTATGCATATTTGGAAATCAAGTAAACTTAAAATTCAATTTTGATTTGGGTTGCGGAAACCGAAAGGGAGTACGTTGGTTACACCATATCTTGCGGAAACCATAGGGAGTACGTTACTTGGTTAACACCCCAAAGATAAATTTACCAAGAGTTTATTTGAATTCTAAATATTTGGAAAGAGTGATTGGATTTATTTGTACAGGGCTTTACTTCAGTAAGCATAAATTATAATTCATAATCATAGGGCTTATATAAACGAACAAACTATCTCAAGATCTTATATTACCAAAGTGCTGAATACTTTATGTCTTGATTTGGTTATTTGTTGTTTAACTTGTACTTGCCAAATAAATTGATTGTTTGGTTTGAAGATTGTGTTTAATTGATTGGATAAAAGAACTAAGTTCTTGATTGATTAAGGAATTAAAAAAACAAGTCAAGAATTGGTTAAGTGTTTAAAGAAGTTAAGGATTGTTAAAAGAAGTCAAAAGAAATTTTTATAATCCAATTCACCCCCCCTCTTGGAAAGCTATTCCTAATTTCAGTTGCCCATAAGTAAAATTACCTCTGATCATCAATGTCAAGCTAATTTCTACTCTTCTTATTGTGACTTTCAGGAATTGACCACGGGGAGGATGATTGACAGTGCCAAGGAAAAAGATGGACTCTATTATTTTGATAATGAACCTAACTCGAGTAGACAATGTCAAATTACTTGCTTAAATTCTATTTCTGTTTCCAAAGATAATGATATCATGTTCTAGCATTATAGGTTAGGCCATCCTAGTTTTCAATATTTAAAATACTTATTTCCCAATTTATTTTGGAATAAAAGTCCATCTTCTTTTCAATGTGAAGTTTGTCAGTTTGCTAAACATCATCGTGCATCCTTTTCCACCCATCCCTACAAACCAACTATACCATTTACTATGATTCACAGTGATATCTGGGGCCCATGTAGAACATCTATGTATTCTGGCAAAAAATGGTTTCTAACCTTTATTGATGATCACATGAGATTAAGTTGGGTTTATTTGATAAAGGAAAAATCTAAAGTGGAAACAATTTTGAAAAATTTTTAGACCATGGTGCAAACACAATTTCAAAAAAAAATTCAAATATTGCGGAGTGATAATGCTCGAGAATATTTCAAAAACATTTTGGACCATTTTTTTCTTGAAAAAGGAATTGTTCATCAAAGTTCTTGGGTCGACACTCCGCAACAAAATGGTTTGGCTGAATGAAAAAACAAACACTTACTGGAAGTAGCTCGGGCATTGCTTTTTACCAAGTAGGTCTTAAGCTTTGAAACACCTTTTGATGTTTGTCATAAGTTTTATCCAACAAATCAGCTATCTTCTTCTTTACCACTAAAGATATTTGGTTGTACCGCTTTTGTTCATATTCATAGTCATAATCGAGGAAAACTTGAACCCTGAGCCACAAAATGTGTGTTCGTTGGTTATGCTCCCGCTCAAAAGGGGTATAAATGTTTTGACCCCATTTCTAATAAAATGTTTGTTACCATGGATGTTACATTCTTTGAATTACATCCCTATTTTACGCCTCATCTTCAGGGGGGGAACCAAAGCAAAGATTCGGCTGTGTTTCATGATTTTTTCCAAACTGAAGACTCGCAAAATGATCCTTCTCCAACTTTGATTATTCAACCTGAAAACCCAAGCTTTATTATACTAGGAGAAAGTGAGTCAAGTTTTTTAGATACTGAAAAAGGCAAGTCTTCCTATAGTGCCATCTCATGATGTTCATGATCCTATAATGACTAACAAAGGAACATCGTTGGTACCATTTGACATTGTCTACTCGCAACAGAGGACAACTCGAAAGAAAGAGTCTTCCAATCCTTTACACTGTCTAGAATCCGTAAACCCTCCAGGTAATGTCCTCACCGAGCCTTTACCTCATGTTCAATCCATTTCATCTTTGAGTTCTGAGTCCTTTAGTTCTAAATCGGAGCCTGGTTCCAATCTTGAGTTTGGTGATTCTGAACTTCCCATTGTTGTTTGGAAGGGTGTGAGGCCTTGCACCCAACATCCATTGTCCAATTATGTGTCATGAAAATCTCACCTGTTTTTCGTGGTTTTACCTCACAATTTTCTTGTATGGAGATTCCTAATACTGTGCAGGATGCTCTAAAAGTTCCAAAGTGGAAGGAGGCTATCTTCGAGAAGATGAAAGCTCTTGAAAAAAATGGCATGTGGGAGTTAGTTGATCTACCAAGAGGAAAGACATCTGCAGGGTGCAAATGGGTGCTTACAATCAAGTATAAATCTTATGGTTCTCTAGAACAGTATAAAGCTCTATTGGTCGCCAAGGGATTCACTCAGACCTATGGCATTGATTACTTGGAAACATTTGCCCCAATCGCAAAGCTAAACTCTGTAAGAATTCTTTTGTCACTTGCAGCCAATCGTGACTGGCCTCTGCAACAGTTGGATGTAAAAAATGCATTTCTTAATGGAGACCTGGAGGAAGAAGTGTACATGGATGCACCTCTAGGATTTGGTGAAAAGTTTGGCACAAAGGTGTGTAAGCTGAAGATGTCCTTATATGGGTTAAAACAGTCACCATAAGCCTGGTTTGAGAAATTCACTCAGTTTGTTAAAAGTCAAGGGTATACTCAAGGGCAAGGTGATCATACGATGTTTATAAGACATTCATAGGATGGGAAGATAGTGATACTGATTGTGTATGTAGACAATATAATTCTCACTCGAGATGACGTACTTGAGATGAACCGATTGAAGACTTCCCTCTCATCAACATTTGAGATTAAAGACTTAGGATCTCTGAGGCATTTCCTTGGAATGGAGGTTGCTCGGTCAAAGAAAGGGATTGTTGTCTCCCAAAGGAAGTATGTTCTTGACCTCCTTAAGGAGATTGGGATGAGTGGTTGTAGGCTAGTAGACACTCCAATAGATCCCAATTAGAAACTTGGAGATGACAAGGTGATCCAGTGAATACAACTCGGTATCAAAAGTTGATGGGAAAGTTAATTTACTTATCACATACACTGCCAAATATTGCTTTTGCTGTGAGTTTGGTAAGCCAGTTTATGCAATCACACTACAATTAACATCTTGAAACAGTTTATCAGATTCTCGGATACTTGAAAAGTACACCAGGCAAGGGTTTACTCTTCTAGAAGACCACACAGCAGAACATAGAGGCATACACTGATGCAGATTGGGCAGGCTCAGTTATTGACAAGAGATCCACGTCAAGATACTATACTTATGTCTAGGGAAATATGGTCACATGGCGAAGCAAGAAACAGAATGTGGTTGCAAGGAGCAGTGCCGAGGCAGAATATAGGGTTATAGCTAACGGAGTTTGTGAGATGCTATGGCTGAAGAGAATTCTTGACGAGCTGCGGATGCCAGTGAACATGCCAATGATGTTGGATTGTGACAACAAAGCTGCCATAAGTATTGCTCAAAATCCAGTACAACATGATCGCATGAAGCATGTAGAGATTGACAGACACTTCATAAAAGAGAAGATTGATAGTGAAGTTTGCATGCCTTTTGTTCCCACTACTCAACAAATAGCCGATATCTTCACCAAAGGACTTTTCAAACCTAGTTTTGAGCTCTTTGTAAGCAAGTTGGGCATGATAGATATATACGCTCCAACTTGAAGGGGGGGGAGGGGGGAGTCGGATTTCTAGGGAATAAATTAGGAAATTCAATTTTTTAAAATCTGAAATTACTATTTCAGTTTCTAGTAGTTTCAGTTTCTTGTCTTCTAGCCTAGAGATCCGCTGATTTTATTTGCTGATTTTGTGGTGATTTGATTTTCTGATTTTGTGGCGATTTGATTTTCTGATTTTGTGGCCTTCCTAATTTGGTGGCCTTCCTCTACTATTTAACTTGTAATCATGTCTCTTAAAATAATAAGAATGGTTATTCTTCTTCTCAAAAATCCTTCACTTGTCATCTTCTTGAAATGCATGCTAGGATTCCCATGTTCAACCAAACATTGGCATGGCAATCTTGTGTACATTCCTGGGAATCATACAACGCAAACCAAACAAAAATATTCCCATGAGGTAGGCATCCCATTCTTGGTTCCATGGGAATATTTTTGATGCTGCAAACCAAACGCCACCTCGATGATTTCTCAACATACTTCAGAAAAAAAAATCATAGCGAGTCCATTGCAGCCTGATGCCTTTTCCTTCTCTATCTCAAACACTGTTTTTGCATACCACCTCCTTAAAAGTTAATTTTAACCAAACTGTCTTCTCTAAACAAATAAGGATCAATCTACACCTTCCATCATAGCTTAACTGTCATCCTTAGAATAAGACTCCATAAAAACTACTCATCTCATCAGCAATCAGCTCAAGACTCCTAATCACCTCTCTCAAGTCATTCTCCAACTCTCAGATAGACTTGAATCTTACTACCACCAACAATTCTATGAAGCAAACTGGCATTAGAGTTCCTTTTTACCCATCTCCCCTTTCTTTTGCCTTCACAATTAGTTTCTGCCTTTACAAGGATCTCATCAACAACTCCATCATCTGAATAGATTGATCCTCCAATAAGGCCCCCTTTTCTTCCAACTTATCAAGACTTTTAATCTCTTATACAATAAAATTCTCCCTAAGACCTAAATCCCTAAATACCTCTTTATTCCACGCTTCTTGTCTATCTTCCACACATTTCAATTTCTTCATAAAACAAGAGATTCCAACCCTCCACATTAGAGTCTTCCCATGCATCCCTAACCATGTTCAAAAGACCAGAATGATCAGCCATGTATTCTCAAACCATTGGACGCATTTAATCAGACTAGACTTCGAGAACTATGGGGCAATGATCAGAAACCACCTAGGCAGCACTTTGAAAGATAAACTAGGGAAAATTTCCTTCAATGATTATTAGAAGGGTAGGCAACAAACTGTTCACCTATGGCAAACCACATAGATTAAGCGGCATTCAATGCAGTATCCTAAAAATCATAAATCCTAATAAACTCATTGAAATCTCTCCGAATAGGAGTATTCCTAGACACCCCCCCCCCCCCCCACACACACACACACACACATTTCATGAGGAAATTTAATGAAATTCAAATCACCACCCAACACCCTATGAGGATCAAAGTCCACAAACAGCAGACAACTCTTTGAAAAGATAGCTCCAGGGATAACTAGGACCATAAACAAACATGAAAAGCAACAGGCTTTTATCCCACATCTCCATCTAAATAGAAATAGAAAAAACCCCACACACCTATCCATCTCCTACCAACTCTGTGATGTAGGGGCAGCATCAAGGTTCTGCAGCCATGGGAGAATTTAGAAGAAATAGAAGAGAGGAAGGAAAGGGAAGGCAGGAGAGAGGTGATACTAGGGAGGAACTCACGTTCAATTCCAATTCAAATTCATCAACAATTGCCTACGTCATGGCTTTCACACACTATTTATAAGAAAGTCTAAACACATAAAATTACACACATACTCCTAAAACTACATGAATTACAAACAAACCCCTACTTTACACAAATATTACAAACAAGCCCCCAAAATACATATAATATTACACTAATTAAACTAAATACATAATAAACTACTAATTAAACCCAACAATTATCAAAGCAATTTTTTTTAAGTAGTCTCCAACATGGATCTTCCCAAGGTCTTGCTTCTTCTCCTACATCAACTCTCCCCCAATTAGAAAAAATTCGGACTCAAATTTTGAAATGTTGGAGGATCAAAATGGAGAAGCAAACTTGGAATTTTTGAAAGGCAATGCTTGAATGGGGCAAGTATTCATGTTCTATTGGAAACACCATAGACTTGACTTGAGAATTAGCATCAATGAACTCACCAGGGATGACAAACTCTACAATAGGAATGTTCGAAGGACTTTGGATGTCTTCAAACACTTCCATTGCCTTGCTTGTAGTGTCTTCAATTTGAGTAGCTTTGACATGATCACTAACCTCAAATTCTTTGTCATAGTTGGTTGGTAGAGCAGGCTTCAAAATGATTTTCTTCCCATTGTAGTGGAATACATCTGTGAGTCCCACCCAAATCATCTAACAAGGAGAATCAAGGAGTACATGGCCAATCCTCATAAGTATGATATCACGCCAAACATTATCAAAACAGTCACCCATTTGAATAGGAACCAAACATCTTTCATAAACACGTAAGGTAGTGTTATCAATCCAAGATATTTCATAAGGTTCTGGGTGAGGTTCCAGATGAAGCTGCATTTGAGCGACCCCATTTATGGAAATCACATCCGCTGGATATTTTCAATCAATGATGAAGTTGCATACATTTCCTCCACACTGGAGATATGTGTGGAAATGCTTGAAATTGTGCCCAAGGTATGATAAATGGCATTCCTTTGTCCAATAATTTGTCACATGTTGGATTTATGCATACACATATTGCAGCCCTTTAACACAATTTCCCACAAGCCTTACTCCCAATTTCTCAAAAACTATCTTCAATTCACCTTGATATTGATTGTCCTGCCGAAATGAAACAAATTCACAAAGAAAACTCACAAATTACATCAACAAAACCTGATTTTTTAAATGCTGCTAGGGACAATTTCTAGTGTTTCATTCCAAATTATCACCCTTACTAGCAACATGTTGCGTCCACAAGCAAAATATCTCCTTGCAGATCAAAATTTCGTGGAGAAAACCCAAAATATCGTGGCTGGGCAGTTTCTTGCAAGACTGGAAACAGGAGGAGAGTTTGACAGAAACTCACTCGCAGTTGCCGGCACATGGGGCATTGCGCCGCTGGCAAGGGTCCTCCGGTGATGATTTTTCAGCCAAGGGTAGATCAGGGGGTGGGGCATATACTGATGGTGGCGGTGTGTCAAAACAACTCAGGCAAGGGTGGATTTTGAATGGGTCTGCGGCTGGAGAATTTCAGGTGCTGCATGGGGCTTTGCTGGTAGCCAGAAGGAGAATGAAATTTTAGGAGGGAGGGTGTCTAGTGACGGTGTGGATGGTGCCGTAGAATCTAGGGTGGAAATAAGGGTTTCAAAAATGGGACACAACTGGAATTTTCTAAAAAGTTCAGAACTGCAGAACTGCTTTTCGTGTTTTTTTTTTTTTTTTTACTGAAATTTCAGAATAGGGAGAATCAGAGGGAGAATGATGGAAGGGAAATAGACAGAGGAAAAGACAAGAAGGAAGAATGAAAAAAAGAAAAAGAAGAAGAAGAGAGAAAGACAGAACAGAGAAAGGAGGATTAACAGACAGAGAGTGGGAGAACAAAACAGGGGCAGAACAGAAAACCAGAGAACAAGAAGAGAAGAAAGAAGCAACAACAGAGAGGAAGCGATAAGTTATAGAACAAAAGAGAGAAGGAAAGAAGAAGAGAAGGAGAAGTAGCAGCAGCAGAGGGAGATAGAAGTTGCAGAACAGTTGGGCGCCGGGGGGGGGGGGAGGGGGGGGAATTGAAATGGGAGAAAGAGATCTTAGTTGGGCTCTGATACCAAATGATGCAGGGGCAGCATCAAGGTTCTACAGCCATGGGAGAATTTAGAAGAAATAGAAGAGAGGAAGGAAAGGGAAGGGAGGAGAGAGGTGATACCAGGGGGGAACTCACGTTCAATTCCAATTCAAATTCATCAATAGCTGCCCATATCATGGCTTTCACACACTACTTATAAGAAAACCTAAACACATAAAATTACACATATAACCCTAAAACTACATGAATTACAATCAAACCCCTACTTTACACAAATATTACAAACAAGCCCCCAAAATACACATAATACTTTACTAATTAAATTAAATACAAAATAAACTACTAATTAAACCCAACAATTATCAAAGCAATTCTTTTTAAGTAGTCTCTAACATGGATCTTCCCAAGGTCTTGCTTCTTGTCCTACATCACCCCAGGATTGCCAAATAATAAGAATACCCTTTGAACAGTCACTGGATGATAAAACTCTCAATCCCTAAATCTAGATTTTGTACTACTAATCAAAATTCCATCTACCATCTCTTAGTTTACTAAATCATGATCATATAAAGGAAGCTTTAGAATAAGTTGCCTAACCTTACGACATTTTCCTAGGATTTTCAAGGCATTTAGGCCCTGACATTCTAGCTCAAGGTCTTTATTCTAAAGACTTAATATCCCCTCCACCTTGTCCCCTTCTTCCTTATAATTAATAGAACTAACCAACCCACACAATTCTCTCTCCATTTCTTCGCCTTATTCTGCCTAGGGCAATCTGACACCCTCACCTCTTGGTCTGGAGCCTCAGACCATCCAACAAAGCATGCGGATCCCTAACATCCCTCTCCTACCCGATGAATAATATGCATGGCACTCCCTTTTGAGCCTAAGTCTCTTCAAAAAGAAGATGAAACCATTTCAATATGAATTCTTGCAGTAGAAGGATACCAAAAATTGGATTACCACCGTTCAAAGGAACACCTGAAAATTCATTTTCATATTTTAACTTACCAATCAATTTGGTTTTATGCCTAGGAGATCTACTACATAAACTATATATAAGTTAAGAAGATTAATGGAAAAATTTAGGAAAAAGATGAGGGACTTGCATATGGTATTTATTAACTAAGAGAAAACATATAATAGAGTACCTAGGGAGTTTCTATTGAGGGTCTTCGAAAATTAGGGTGTATGTAGTAGGTATATTGATATCATTAAGGATATGTATGATGAAGTAATGACTAGCGTAAAGACTATAGATGGAAAGACTAGAGAATTTACAATCACCATAGGTGTACATCAAGGATCTGCTTTGAGCCCTTATCTTTTTCCTTTAGTTATGGATCAACTAACAGTATCCAAAATGAGATTCCACGGTGTATGTTGCTTGCAGATGATAGTGTTGACTGATAAAACTAGGGACGAAGTAGAGGCTAAGTTAGAATTATGGAAAGAAGCTTTGGAATCTAGAGACTTTAGGATAAGTAAAAATAATACAAAATATATGAAATGTAATTTCAGTAATAGTAGGAGGAATATTGGAGACATAGTTAAACTTGAAGATGAAAAAATAAATAGCACTTGTAGATTTTGATACCTTGGATCTATTATGCAAGATTAAATAGAAATTGAAGAAGATGTAATGCAAAGAGTGAAAGCAGGTTGGATAAAATGGAGAAGTGCTTCAAGTGAGCTTTGTGATCGTAGAATACCCTTAAAATTAAAAATGAAATTTTATAGGACGACTATAAGACCAGTTGTGCTATATGGATCCAAATGTTGGGCAACGAAGAAACAGAATATCCAAAAAAGTAAAAGTTGTCGAGATGAGAATGCTTTGATGGATGAGTGGTATCACACTGAAATATAAATTAAGAAATGAACATATTCGCGATAAGTTAGGTGTAGCTCTTATAGAAGATAAGATAAGGAAGGGACGACTTAGATGGTTTGGGCACTTGCAACGTAGGCCACATAGTGCGCCAATGAGGACACTATGAGGGGCAGTAGAAGGGGTAAAGGTAGACCTAAAATAACTTGGAATGAGAGAGTAAATATTTTATAGCCCTGAATTTATCAAAAGAAATGGTTCATGACTACATAAATTGGCTGAAAAGGATTCATATAGCCAACCCCACCTAGTGAGACTTAAGGTGTGGTTTTGTTGTTGTTATTATATATTTAGACTTACCAAGATTATAAGCAATGAGATTGAATAAATAGGGATTGCTACCAGGATTAAGTTGTGGATTTCAAGAAACAGACAGACTTGCACTCACAAGACCTAAAATCTGGTAGACAACAATCTCCACAGTTGCATAATCCTGTTTTCAGAGAGAAAATAACCCTTAGAGCCTCATCTACCAACCGTGGGGTTGTTTCGGCTCCCTGTCTATCCTTTCCTCCAAATTCAGCTACTATCAACTGGTAACCACCTTCACCCTATATTTGGAGAGATATTGGATTCAAATTCCCATTGGATTTGGATAAAATGTAATATAAAATCCATGCTCTCAAACGCAGCATCAAAGAATTTTGATTCAGCAAGAGAAGTCCTTGGTGACCCTGGAGTACCATAATGAACCTGCATCTCATCCAAGAACAACTTCCCATTGTCCTCTGTAGCCATGCCAAACTCCAAATCCACAAATCCAACCTCAAATCATATATCAAAATTGTCCCCATACATCAAAACAGTTGAATCAGTTATTTGTGTCTGATGACGAATCACTTTCAAAGCCTAGTTCAGCTCAGTGCAAACATGCTTCACCAAAATCTCCTGTTCAGAGCCCATCCCATCCACCCCCATCCTCCCCCCAAAACATATCCATACATTTTCAATTTTGTAATATCCAATGCATGCAGATCATCTCCCTTAGCTCTTACATCTTGAGGAGAAACAGAAAATAAACTACCTTCAGTACAAACTGGTGAAAACTAAGCCTGAGGTAGAAAATGTGATGCAGGCATAGATATTACGAAATCAATCTTGAACTGGCCTTGAATTGGAACTTGTTCACTCCCCAGAGTAAAACCCAACAGTGACGTGCTGACTGGTTGCGTGTCTGCTTGAGAAAGGCAAAGCACCCAAGTACTAAGCATTAATCTCATCACTGAATTCCTTTAAAGCCTGGTTATGAGCCCAAGCAACATGAGATCCATCGCTAAAAGGGAAAAATGCTGAAAAACTAGCAGCACATTCAATGGAAATGGAGGCAGCACAAGAGCTGTTCAAGGTCCAGAGCTCACATGATTGACTAGAGCCCCATTTCCATTTGTAAAAGCAGGCCCATTCTTTTTGAGAACAGACATTAAGGCCTTAACCTAACCGTCAGGGTGTTAAGTTCAAACCTAAGTGACGGGTTCAGGTCATGGAACAGCTTCTCTAAATGGAGGTAGTGCGGCGTGCATCATGCCCTCCCTAGTAAGCTCAAGTCCATCACTGATAACAGCTCCACCATATTTATTACCTTAGCTCTTGAAATTTAAATCTGATTTGAACCGATTTGGGCCAAAAGTCATGCCCAGCAGCTCTCCTTGTTTCCGTCTGTAATCAGTTATGCCCATGGTGGCAGCCAGTGTACAGAAAACCCCCATTGCCGATGATGCCCAACCTTTCCCTTATGATCAACAGACTCCACAGCCTGATTTGAGGTTGATATTTGCTTAAAATACACCACTCTTGCTATCCTTTCTTCCCTCAATCCTTGAAGCAATTCTTCCAATATTCCACCTTCTCAGTAGCATCACTCTCATCTACCAAAGCAAGTAAAGAATCATCACCAGAGACTGATGTAAAACCTCAGTCCTCACACCTAAGGGGTAAATCATTAGACTCAAATCAATTCACAATATTCCACTTCCCCAACAACCACTTACCAATGCATATTTATAGGCTTAATGTGCTTGGGAATCAAGCAAATAATATAAGGAAACCTTAAAGCTAATAGGATACTTTCCTAGTAACTAAAACCCTAGAATCTACTAGATTGTTACCCAATAAATACTATTATAAAATGCTATAAAAATAGGAAAAATCTAAGGGAATGGTAAAATTACTAGATTGCCCAAAAATTTCAAACATGGGGAATCCGAGTCGCAGGCCTCAAAGCTCACACTGCACCATTCCCTGCTTCACCAAACTTCTCTGTGACATGAATTTGCCCCTAGTATTCATCAAAAGCCTTAACAGAGTAAAGTATTCTGACACCCTAAGACATTTCACCAAGGGATGTTTTTCCCTTCACAGACCAAAACGACTGCAATTGCTCTGCCAGCCGTTGGTAATCTCCCTATTCCAGCACGAGAGAAGAGGATTTCTTTCCTAAGAAAGCTCGGGAATATGCAGCATTGGCTTCGAATTACAGAACAAATCAAAATTCAAAAAAAATTTATCAACTTCAAAAATCCTACGAAAGCCCATAACACACATTAGGCAATCCACCAAAGATGAGGAAATCAATGACACAATCCCTAAAGCCAGCAGGTTATCACCAATTCCACCATTATAGTCAGTTAGATAGAAGGGTTCTCATCAAATTGTTGATTCCCATGTTTGCTTAGCTTTCTCAGTCCAGGATTTCTCATCTCAAAAATATCAATAGATCATCACTATAGAATACAGAAACCAAGATCAGTAAGCATGAAGGAAGAGCGTTATATCCATGCAAGCAAATTGAACTTTTGAAGGCAAGTAGTCTTACCAACTGATCCACCTCCAGGACTTTGTGCAGCAATATAAGCAAACCCAACATCTGGAAACAAGCCAATTCCATTTTCAGGCATGGCAAGCAGAGTCCTCTGATATAAATGCATGTGAAAAATTTTTAAAAATTAGAATCCCATTATAATTAAAATTTTGTGAGGAAAACGACTCCAAATGGTAAGGCAATTGTACCTCTGTAACAATCCGGTATTGACCGTGACCAGATAGGCCAATTCCAAAGCCCATTGTTATGCCATCCATGAAGCTTATATATGGCTTTTTATACTCAAAAATTTTGCATATCAGAGAATATTCTGCAGTAAATACCTGCCAGAAAAATTGGCATGAGCAGCCAAATTAACTTTGGGAAAAAAATATAAAATGAAATATGTAGTTCAAGGAACCAAGTAATGCAAAATTAACACAAAACATAATGCAGCTTAGATAAATATTTGACCAATTCAATTAATACCAAGGATTGCGTTTAATACAAGCACACATTAATACTAAATTGCAAGACCTAGTAGGCAAGGTAGACTAAAAATATCAACTTCAAGATAACAAATAAACAATCAATGCAGAGTTATTTTCTAAAGAAGTAAATAAAAAAGAGCAGGCATGTCATTAGCATAAAAAACTAATCAATTATGAACTTAAAATTCACTAAAACAATTCAAAACACATCAGCAGAATATTGTGCTCAAGTGCATGTGTGTTGGGGAAGGGTGCTTTTTAAACATACGCATCAAAACTTATCGTCAAAAAATTTCATAACATATCTGAATTATTTTTTGTAAATAGTCATTAAGATATCAAACACTGAAATTCTGATGTAATTCATAACATAACAAAACCTAAATCTGAGATAATAGAATATAAAATTATTGTTTGATGAACTGCACTAATTTACAAATTCCCACTTTTCAACTGAAGAATAGACAGAATCTTCAAAAGCAACATAGTCAATACTACTTGGATTTTAAGAAAGACAAGCAGCACAGGTGTTGTTTGGTCATTGATCCACGAAAAATAAATGAACATGCATGAGAGAGAGAGAGAGAGAGAGAGAGAGATGAATTTTCCACATTCCAGGGCCAAAACATCTCAGAAAAAGTGTTCACTTCTCTTAAAATAAACACAAAAAAACACAGGAAAATGAGAAGTAAATGGAAGGGCATTGGGAATGAGGAACACAAATGCATCTGAGCACAAGATGAATAAATTTGGGGCATTGGCAGGCTTTCAGTTGTCACCACAATGATTATTAATTAGATTCTCCAGTATTAATGTATGCTAAGCAGTCATTTGCTATTAGCTCAATTTTTACAAATTGCATTTGGTGATGAATCTAATCTATATACTTTGAAGTGCACAAAAAGACCTCAATCACATCTGACAGCCCATTGTTGGTTGCAAGCTTCTTCACATCACCACCTGTAGATAAACTAAGGCCGGGGTTATCAACCAAACAAGCACCAAGCAAGTTCACTCATAAAATGTACATAAAAAATATATATATATATACATATAGATACACACACACACACACACACATATATATAGATATGAACAAGCAAAAGTATATGACATCACAAAACCACAATTAGATATGCACCCAATCAAGGAAGACTGGCAGCACAAACATGCATTATTACATATAAAAAAATGAAAAACCTTTTGCACAAGTGGTGTGGTTTTCTCCTTTTGGATTTCAGCAACAACCCCTTTAATATCCATTCCTGCATTGACCATGGATGGTCACCCTCAAAACCTTACATAACACTCAATAGCCGCAAAATATAGAACAAGTGTAGATTGAAAAAAAAAAATGGCAATAAAAATAGCAATGGAAAAATAAATCCCAAAATAATTATTGATTGCCAAGTGCCAAAGAAGGAATTCAGTTTCCTACACATTACCTGATGAAAAGGCACGAGGTGAGCTGCCCTCAACCAGAACACATTTGACTCTTGAGTCCATTTCCCACTCATCAAGAAACTTTTTATATTTTAAATCCATATCTGCATCATGGTTGAGGTGCGTGTCAGTGCAAGAAATATAGAAATGCTTAAGTAAAGCACGCCAAGGATATCAGATCAAAACCAGCATATCCTCTCATCATTTCATAAGCCCACTGAAAAATCTGAAATACCACGAATTTTAGTATCTCTTTCTAAAAATGAGACAAAATCATGCGGAACACTTCGATTCAGTAGCCATTAATTGCAACAAAAACGGAATTGATTGTGAGAAGATAAAAGCCGTGAAAACCTTTAAATGGAAATTGATCGCCATACTTCTGCTCACTGACAAATTAATGCACCGCTTCACCATAATTTAAATGTTTGTCCCACTTTTAACAGCTCTTAATTAACTCTTATGCAATATTCAACTGTCTTTTCCTTTTCCCATCCAATATATCAGGGAAGCAAACCAGGCGTTAAACCAAACAGTAACATACAACATGATCAAAGGCAACTAGCATTGGTAACAGAACAATCAAGCCTAATTCTCCAAACAATTCATTGTTTTTAGTACAAAGCTATCACAGAACAAAATAGCAACCACTGCAGTTCTTAACAAGCCTCAGTATGCAATTATCAAACACATCGACTGATGCTCAACGTCCAAGGACCCAGCTTAGACGGATCAATCGAAAGAGAGAGGAAAGTAGAAAACGCGAAAAAAATTGGTAAACCTAGATTCATGGCGTTGAGAGATTTGGGACGATCGAGTGTGATCACCGCGACGCCGTTGGGAAACACAGTTCCCTTCACAAAGTCATTGGCGCCGGCCATGGCCGCGAAAGTGCGGAGAGAAAGAAGGGTACTAGAAGCTTTGTAGAGAGAGAAGTTGCGAATTCTGAGAATGGTCGATGGACTTAGGCACTGAGCAGAGGCAGCTATCATACTTCGCATTTTTATTACAGAGGGGACGAGAATGGCAATGGCGTGGGAGAGATATTTCTGTCTTCTTGACCAGTTTACCCCTTAGTTTAGCTCAAATTATTAGTTTGCCATATATTAATTCAATTCAAAAATGAAGAAGAAAAACCATATATTAATTTAAATTAATATTGAAATTAAAATTACTAATTTAATTAATATTATTATTTTAACATAAATTAATAAGATAATCATGTGTTATAAATATAAATTAAGAACAAGATTATTGTTAATCAAAAAATAACATTATATTATTTTCACTTGATAAAAATAATTAAATTTTAATTAAAAATAGCAGTTAACATAATTATAATTAAAAATTAATCATGTATTATTATACTATTGAGTATAACTTATTCATTATTAATAAAATATAACTAAATTATGAAATGAATAGAAAGAACCATCTATAAATTTAAATTAACATTAAATAAACAAAGAATTTTAATTTAGTTATTAATATTATTTCTAACATAAATAAATGTGATAATCGTATGTTATAAATACACATTAACAATAAGATTATAATTATTTAATAAATGATATTATATTATTTTAATCAATAAAAAATATTTAAATTCTAATTATAAAAATAATGTAAATATCATTTAAAATTTTAATTGTATAAATATTATTATATTTATTTAAAATACATTTAAAAATATATATTAGTTATTACAATTCAATTCTGGATTGAACAAAAACTACTTATTGATTTAAATTAATATTTTAAATATGATTGATAATATTATTTTATCATAATTTCATATGATAGTAATATGCTATAATCATACATTAATAACAAGATTATTATTAGTTAAAAATAATATTATATACATTTTTTAATAGTAAATATTCAAATTTTTTATTATAAATAATTAAAATAGCTATTAATGAAATTGTTAATTAACAAATATTAATATTTGTAATTTAAAATATATTTAAAAATAATTGTATAGTACCCTATTATAAAGAGTTTTTTCCCGTTTTAACCCTTTATTTTTTAAATATATTAAATAATACATTTTCCGGGAAAATATTTCCCAAAATAATCCTGACGTAATCTTGCTACTTGGAGTAGCATTTAAATCTCGCTACTTCAAGTAGCAAGATTTAAGCAAATCTCGCTATTTGAAATAGCGAGATTTGTCACGTGTCATTTCCATAAAAAATATATTATTTAATATATATTTTTGGGAAATAAATTATTCAGCATAATAAATTATTTCTCGATTTATTACGCAGAAGAATTTTTTTAAAATATATATTTTCATATTAAATATAAAGATAAATATAAATTTTTTTGAACAAATCTCAAAATTTTAAAATACATATTTTTATATTTTTCACTAAATCTCAAAAGCACTATCTTCTATTTTAAATTTTAAATTAAAGCGATTCACATATTATTTTGGATACCACAATTTAATTTTTAAAAATTGCTAACAAATGATCATAGTTTAAATGTCTTGTTGATAATTAGGCGGAATTATATTTAATAAATAATAAATTAACAAAATATAAAGAGAATTATTTAGAGTTTGAAATGGTTTTTATTTACCGTCCCGCGACAAATCTCCAAAACTGTCACCGGTTTTCTCTTCTCTCCAGAAAATCGTCGCCGATTTTTCTCCTTTCTCGGCCAAAAATCTATTTTTTCCAATTTCTTTTATTTATTATATTTTCTGGGTATTTAAACCCAATTCTATACCTTTTTTATATGTATATTCAAAATATTTTTTTTAAAAAACTCAAATTTTAAAATTTTTTAAAATTTTAAATATTAGAAAATAAAAAATATCTTCCACAACTAAGCAAGTCTTTAACATTTTTTTTTCTCATCTCTTATAATAAAGATAATCCATCTTTACTTTGAATAATAAATGTATACATAATTATCATATCTTAATCTTCCCTCATTTTTTTTTTATTAATTGAACAAAACAATAAGTGGAAACACGTAAGAAGTAGTCTTAGAAAGAGTATCCCACATAATTAGAATCCACAAATAAATACATTAATTACACATATCTTTGACTTAAGAATATTTAACCTTAAAAAAGCCAACATACTTTTTTTTTTTGTTTCTTAAAAAGAATCAACTTTTTACTTTGATATTTTTAATTCATCGATCATAAAAAATCAGTTAATAATTAAAATAAAAAATTATATTTGGGAATTTGAATTCGAGAGTCAAATTTAAATTTGGGTAAAATTATAAATTTTTTTTTATTTTTAGTACAAATACATAAAAATCATATTCATAATTTAAATTTCAAACTCTAAATATATATTATTATTTTTAAATATTTTTTAAAAATGAATAATATTTTTGAACGTTATATTTTTTGTCCCTTTAACAAACTGTCAATGTATATATATATGTTGTGTCAATAATATTTGTTGTGTCAAACTCTAAATAATATTTGTTGTGTCAATATATATATATATATATATATATATATATATATATATATATTAATTTCAGGTACAATTAAAATTGGTAATTTAAAATAAAGTTCAAATTTTCAATTTATTATACAATAAATTTTTTTAATATATATTTTTTAAAAAATGATAAATCGGGAAATAAATTATTCTGCGTAATAAATCATTAATAAATCAGGAAATGATTTATTACGCAGAATAATTTATTTCCTGATTTTTATTTTTTTTTTAAATATATTAAATAATTTTTTTTATAAAAATGACAAGTGGCAAATATCGCTACTCCAAGTAGCGAGATTACGTCAGGGTTATTCCGGGAAATATTTTCCCAGAAAATTTATTATTTAATATATTTAAAAAAGAAAGGGATAAAATGGGAAAAAACTCCTATTATAAAAGTAAGTATCCAAATATTACTTATTTTAAACTCAACCAAACACCACTTATAAATTTCAACACTTTTCCAGTGTAGCACTTATCATGAACACTTATTAAATTCAATACTTTTTTTTTGAAAAGCACTTCTGTATAAGTGGTTCCAAAAGATCCTTTAATCTTAAATTTATTTTTCATTTTCTTGCATTTTTTTTTTGTGATTTTTGAATTTTTAAAGCCAAAAATATCTTATAATTTTAAATCTCTTTATTATAGATTCTTAACATTATTAGTCTTCTTTTCTCTCTCACTAGTCAATTTGATTTGTAAACGCCAACAGAAAAATATAGAATACAGAGAATTACAATAAAGAAATATAAGGAAATACAAGTGAAAATGTTATACCAATAAAATTACTTCTTTTAAGTTTTAATGAAAATTTTAGGGAAAATAAAAACAACAAAAGAGAAAATACATAGCATGTAACGACCCGAAGAATAATGACATTTAAATAATAAAAAGAAAGGGAATTGGAAATAGTGACAAAAGGAGGCAGTCTTTTTTGGATGGGTTAATCCCGAGAAATTTTCCAGACCTTGTCGACGAACACAGGGGTTTCGTCGACAAGGGTTCTTCAGGATCTCGTCGATGAAGTTCTGTCTCGTTGACGAGAAGATACCGAGAGAGGATTTTTGGAAGCCTGAAATTCGTCGACGAGAGTTGAGGTTCGCCGACGAACTTTCTACAGGACTTGTCAACGAGGTGACATGGCTCATCGACGAATCCTGTAGTATAAATAAGGTTAAACGTGATTTTTCAGTTTATTTTCCTGCGTAGAACCTCTCTCTCTCTCTCATCCTTCGATTTCTCCTCCTTCTCTTTAAGTTTTTAGGCCGGATTTCCATCGGTTCGACGATCTGAAACTACCACGACGCTCTTAGGAAAGTTCTCTACAAGTCTGTCGGAGCGGATCGTTGGTGGGGCTGAGTTGAAAACCATCCCAAATCCAGAGTAAGACTTTCTACTCAGTATTTGCCTATTTGACAGTTGTAGAAAGTGTAGCATGCGTAGAAATACTGAACTTTAGTTCTGGGAAATGTTGTTTTCAGGGTATTGAACGGGGAGCCCTGCAGGTTCAGGAGTGTTTAATTTAGGGCTTTTCAGGACACAGGTAAGGGGATAAACTAAGCTAGTTCTTTTATGAAAATGTACGTATAATATTACAGTATTTGATTTCAGGAAAATAAATGTATTTATATATATATGCTTTATATTTGGGAAATACTGCTGAAAATGATGGTATGTTAAATACACGAAAAACCTGTTTAGTGTGGCATAAGTAGAAATTATAATGAAAAACTGTTTTCTAGAATGTGTTAATGATACGGATTTTTATAATGGAAAGCCGGCGTACGGGCTAAGATTTTGATATATTTGCCGGTGTACGGGTTGGGCTATGTATGTGATTTGCCGGCGTACGGGCAGTATTATGGATATGATTTGCCAGCGTACGGGCTGAGCTATGGATATGTTTGCCGGCGTACGGGCCGAGCTATGGAAATGATTTGCCCGCGTACGGGCTGTGCTATGGATATGATTTGCCAGCGTACGAGCCGAGCTATGGTAAAATGTGAAATATCGGCGTATGGGCCGATGATTTTCATGATATACGTATATATGCAAAATGATATGATTGATTTGATAATTAATGATATGAAATATCCATGTATCACAGTTTCAGTATATATTATATGATATCAGAACTTGGTTGGCTTGGTTTAGGCTAGCACTTGCATGGTATCGTTGCTATGTATCCATGGTCATCATGATCATGATATTTGTGTTAACGCTGCTGTACGAAGTGGTGTGAGATTGGATGGTCGATATGGTTTTTAAGAAGTGTGTGAGCGCCCCTGGTGTACTGACCAGGTCTGACAGACCCATCAGACTTACAGATTGTACTTTTGACTTGGTAGTGGTCAACCAACCATTGTCAAGTCTCGCCTTCGGGTCACACAATCCAGTTATGTGGGGGTAATACATGACAACAGCCAGCTAACCTATTAGGATTGTTTTCATATTATGTTATACTAGAGGAATTATATTTATGAAAATCATTTATGTTCTGCAATGATTTGAAAATATATGTTTCCCAGATATGATACAAATAGTTATACTGATATGTTTGTGTATGATTTTATATAGAACACAGAAATGCTCATGTTACCACACACTAGTGTTAGTTTATTTCCCTTACTAAGAGGTGTCTCATCCCAAAATTCTATAAACATTTCAGGAGCCCTTGATAGGAGAGCAGGTAAAGCCCTGCTGATCTAGTACTATTGATATGCTCTTCCAGAAGGATAAGTGTTTTTGATAGGGTCGGATGTATTTTGTGGAAATGGCCCTAAGACATCTTTTGGGTTATGTATTGTGTATATATAGTGATTATAGTAACTCTGGTAATGTGATGTATGGTATAATGAGGTGTTTATGATTTATGTTTCCTACTGCATAGGCTTCCGTGATGTGTTTCTGATGTATCCCTGGCACCCACGGGTCCAGGTGGATTATGATCTGCTGAATTGTGTGATATTGTATTATATTATAAAAAAAATGTGTGGAAATTAAGCAGGTCGTCACATAGCAGATATGCAAAGAATATTCAGATCTTCCCAAATGTTCATGCTGGCACGTGCACACATGTGCAAAGAGAAAATGTTAGCCATAAAAGAGAAGAGATTTATTTCTTAAAAATTAAATTTGTTTCTCAAAATTAAATGATTTGCAATAAAGAATGGTGATTTGTTGCCTAATCCAATGAATCAGCTTCAAAGCCATATAGAAGGAAATCGGCAAAATAAATCTAATTTTAATGAGCCTCAGCCTTAGATGAAAATTTTATGTAGGAAGGCAAGCACACACATGGAAAGGTAGGCGATAAGGAAAGTGGTAATGGGGAAAGGGTTGATTTATTGCCTATGATGGGTTGATTTGGTTTTAATACTTGTTGAGGCCCTAACCTTATCAATAGGGTCCTCCGCAAGAGGAGAGAATGACACAAGGCAATTGAGAGATAACGTGATGACCCGAAAAATTTTGTTTAAAATTTCTCTGATACCACCTAAAATGACCTGACTATTCCATACAACGGAAGACTTCCATAATAATTATCAGAGTACTAAAGTATCCCAATACAACAATAATATCATTTCCAACATCACAATTTACATGTCTCTTAAAAAATAGTCTAAATACATCAAAATCATAATTTAATTAAATATCTATTATAAATAGAACCTTCTATCCCACCCACGCTTCCGCTACGCTACTCTGACTTCAGTTAATCTTCTCATGACATCTAAAAAAATGTTATATAATCATGGGGTGAGACACCTCTCAGTAAGAAGGAATAGATTGTTATTAGTGTGTGACAACATGAGTTTTTAATATATCATAAACATATTCTTTATATAATTAACTTTTACTGATAAATCAAGTAAAGCTAAACTCACACATATATATCTAGGGAAACATAATTTTCTCAAACCATACTTTTCATCATAGCATACTTATTGTAATAAATTACTCAATATTTAGATGCCATCTTGTTATATATATACATACATAAAACTTTCCCTAGGATAATCATACATCTCGTCATGTAATGACCTCACATGACCGGGTTGTGCGGTTCGAAGGCGGGACTTAGCCATGACTAGCCTACCACCAAGTTAAGTCAAATTTAACGCGTGTGTAGTACGATTTATCTACCGCAGCCTGGTCCGAGCCTAGAGGCGGTCAACATCTCTTTGCGAGTCAAATCGACTTATATTTCCAACACTCTCCCCTAGTAGTGTGGTTGCACTGACTATCATAATAACTACAGTACCGTGCTCTCAATCTAAACCAGTTCACCAAGGTTCTTTTACCATATAATATATTTCAGATAATATAACTGTAACATAATTTCATTTTCATAATACTGTGTGAAATCTGTCGTATTCACAATTGATTCTACGTAAAATCATATCATATCATATCATATCATATCACATCATATCTCGGCACACAGCCACATAAAATCTGCACACAACCATTTGTACTCAGCACACAGCTATCTGTACTCATATCATAATTCCAAAATTTTACAACATTTTCTAAAATCAGTATCTACTCATGCCATACAATTTGAGTTAATATTTCATAATATAATAATCATAAAAATCCCAACATGCTTATTAATGCTTTAAATAAATTAAACTCATGTCATTCAATTTATATAATAATTAAAATTTCATAAAATACCTGAAAAATTCTTATAAATATCTACTCGATAAATTTTTAAAAAAACACGGGTATGATCAACTTCCCATATTTAAATTTAATTTATAACATATTTAAAAATACAAATATGATCAAATCCCCGCAGTTTAATCTAATTCCAAAATATCTCCAAACCTAGATATGTATTTAAATTACATATATATAATTAAATTTGTATATTTAGATTTAATCGGGAATATTTTAAAATATGTCTAACATAATCTATTCCCCTTACCTTAACCCAAAAGTGGTGCCTACGATGCCCAAACCACGAAATCTCCCCGATTAAAACGTTAGTGGGCGAAATTGGAACCCAAAGATATTTTTCGTTCTTCAATTAGCACTCGTTTCGCTGAAAAATTGAGGAGAGAGAGAGAGAGACGTCTGAGGGGGGTCTTTGATTTCCAATTGAATTCATTCTTGAAGCCTCTTGAGGCTTCAGGTTATATATATATATATGATTACACATTTAAATTGCGTAATTAGGTATTTTAACTCATGCATTAAGACTTATATTTTTAATTAAATACCTAATTATTCTCAATATTTTAACATTGTGTTCAATTTATAATATTTAGGTTTTATTAAGTAATTTATGAATTTTTGATATTTTGTTTATTGTAGGGCAACTATTGGAAGCAAAAAACTAACACTACTTCGTGATCTGGGCATAACTTTCTCGTCCAAACTCCGATCGAGGTGATTCAAAATGTTGTGGAAAGCCGAGAGAGTGCTCTACAATTTTTGTGTTTTGATATTTGAGATATTCGAGCTGTAAAAAGATCAAAATCGGGCTTGAAGTGCAAAACTGACTATGTGTTAACAAAAGGAAGAAAGAAAAGAAAAAAAAAAAAAGAGGTTGATGCGACCATGTGAGGACCACATACAGTGTGCTGGGAGTGAAGCACTGGGGAGAGTTCTTTGAAAGGCAAGAAAGGCATGTGAGAAAGAAAGAAAAGAAAAGGATAAAAAAGTAAAGAAAAAAGAGGAAGAAAAGTCAAAAAGGAGGGCTAAAGTATAGGATTTTTAGCTACGGTTTGGGGGAGCTCCTTGGGGGGCCGTGCGCTGCTGCAAAGAGAATACGCAGCAGCCGTAACTGCTGTGTGAGAGGTCCCCTATGGCCACTCACTCTCCTCATTCTCTCTCTCTCTCTCTCTCTCTCTCTCTCTTCTTGTTTAGTTATTTTAAATGTTTATTTTAATAAATTGTGGGAAGAAGTTCATGTATTTTAATGGTAGTTTTTAATACTCTATTAAAGTGCTTTAATACTAAGTTTCTTTATTTTATTATTTGAGTATGGTCATTAGATTAATTAATTGCTTATCTTTTACTTTATTATTTTGAATGCTTTCAAGGTTGAGTTAATTTGTTGTTTTTGTTTAGTATACATTTAGTCTAATGATTGGAATGATTTTAGGTTAGATTATTAGTTCTTTAGTTTTAGTATACATCTAGTTTATTGTTCTTTTAAGTTGTTTTTTTTTTCTATTTTATTATTGCAATGATTTATTATGGAATTTGTTTGACCAAAAAATTGTGGATTGCAAGCATGAGTAGCTAGGTTTTATAATTTGAGTTGTGGGTCAATGTTGATTGCTTTCCATGGTTTACTAGTTTTCCTATGATATTATTGTTAAATTTTTATTTGGCTAAAATCGAAAATTGAAGGCATCGTTGATAAATCATTATCTCTTATTTCTTGTTTTGCTGTTGATGTTAGGCACATCAAAACCTTGATTTAATCTAGGATTTTCGTCAATAAATTTTTACATTAAATTCGGTTGATGCTTAATGAGAGTAATTATTTTCTTCCGTTTGGATGGGAACAATTTACTCGAGCTTTAGTATGAAAATTTCATCTTATTAATCCCTTGATTGGATTAACAAGAAGAGGAGTAAGACTTAGAGAATTAGTAAATGGGGGAAGTAAAAGGATGTTGAACCCGTAACCCAAGTGTTTGGTAAAATTGTTTCAGTTAATCTGTTTAGTTTTGGTTGCATTATTAGATTTACATTTTTGGAAAATTAATAAAATTTTAGTCTCATTTTGATAGTTTACTCAAGCATCACCCACTCTGTTTACTGTTTTCAAAAATCATAAAAAACCAAAAAGATTTTCAAACCACATTTTACAACAATAGGATTTCATTAAACTTTCTTAAATACTTTGATACTTAGTGGTCCCTGTGGAATACGATCCTGGACTCATCCTTGATACAACTTGACACTTCTGCACTTGGAAGCAAAACTCAGAACGAGTCAAGTTTTTGATGCCATTGCCGGAGACCAATTGGTGTCATTAAAGTGTTTTTTTGATTTCAGAGAGGGTGTTTGTAGAGCTATGAACGTCTTCACAGACTGGGTGACATCTTCTTCCTCTCCTTTGACCTGTTTGCTTTTTTTTTTTTTTTGCTTTATTTCGTTTATACTGAGCTTGTATATCTGGTTGGGCTAGAGATAATACATTTAGATTGGTTAGGACAGACTCATCCATCTCATCATCGAGTGCACCTGTTTCACTTGAATCATTTGAATCATCATCTGACATTCATAGCATCATGGCTGAAAATGAACATCATGATAAGGGGAACCCTAATAGGAGCCTCAAAGAATACTTGCAGCCTGTTAGGACCAGCACCCCATCTTGCATTATTCTACCTTTGAATACAGATGGTTTTAATTTTAAACCTAGGATGATTCCATTGTTACTTCATTTTTATGGCATTGAATCCGAAAACCCATATTTGCATATCAAAGAGTTTGAAGAAGTATGTTCCACATTCATGGATAGAACATGCACTGAAAAGGTAATAAGACTGAAATTGTTTCCATTTTCCTTAAAAGACATGGCAAAGACCTAGTTGAATTCCTTGAGACCAAGATCCATTGGGACTTGGCAAGAAATGCAAACTGAGTTTTTAAAGAAATTTTTTCCCATGCAGAGAACTAATGCTTTGAAAAGACAAATCATAAATTTTTGTCAAAATGATGTGGAAACATTTTATTAGTGTTGGGAACATTTCAAAGACCTCTTAAATGCATGTCCTCACCATGGATATGAGAATTGAAGGGTCATTAGATTTTTCTATGAGGGGTTGCAACCAAAAATGAGGCAATTTTTAGAAACAATGTGCAATGGTGAGTTTTTCAATAAAGGGCCCGAAGAAGCTTTTGACTATTTTGATTATTTGGCTGAAAACGCCCAATCTTGGAATGTCTATGATATGTATGATAGATCTGAAAAGCAAAAATGTATTAGTGGGGGTGGTAAATATCAACTGAAAGAAGTTGATGATTTTAATGCTAGGCTTGCACTATTTCTAAGAGGTTAGATTCCATTGAACTTAAGAAGGTAAATGAAATGCATGTTTTACCATCATCTTCTGAAAAATGTAGCATATGTGAGGATCCATGGCATGTGACTGATGCATGTCCAACTATTCCTGCTTTTAAGGAAGTTTTGCTTGATCAATCTAAGCTAGTGCATGTGGTTTCTAAGAATTCTTCTGGACCTTATTCTAATACTTACAATGCAGGTTGGAGAAATCATCCAAATCTCACCTGGAAAAATGACCAAGTGGGGCCATTTATGCAAGGACCAAGTCAATATAATCCTTATGCAGCAGCTAGCCAAGGCTTGGGACCACCTCATTTTCCAAATCAACCGCCCCCAATGCAGAGAAGAAGAGTGGACGACTCCATACAGCAGCTAATTGTTAGCTTGCAACAGTTCATGCAAAGTCAGAACACAATCAGCAACCAGAATTCCCAGGCCATCAATGATATCAGAGGGACTCTCACTAGAGTAACCACCACTTTGAGTAACCAGGAGAAAGGAAAATTTCTAGCTCAACCCCAACCTAATCCACAAGGGCACAGTCAATCATCTTAGAATTCGGGTGAAGGGAGCGATGTGAAATTAGTGAAAGCTATTACAACTTTGAGAAATGGTAAGGTTTTGGGTGACCCTGCCCATAGTGCAGGAAGTTCGGGTAAAAATGCTAACCCTCCTCTTGATAGTGGTGAGTCAAGCACTTTAATTTCAAATAATGATGCATGTCTCATACCTACACCATTTCCACAATGTTTGCTTTCTTTGTACAAGGATAAACAACATGCTGAAATCCTAGAAATTTTTAAGCAAGTTAGGATTAACATTCCACTTCTTGATGTTATAAAACAAATTCCTGCTTATACTAAATTTCTAAAGGATTTATGCATTGTAAAACACAAACTGAATGTGCAGAAAAAGGCTTTTCTCACTGACCAAGTTAGTGCCATTATTCAAAATCACACACCACCTAAGTACAAGGATCTTGGGTCACCTACTATTTCATGTGTCATTGGTAATTCTAAGATTGGGTAGGCCTTGCTAGACTTAGGTGCGGGGGTTAATTTGCTACCTTATAGTGTGTATGAACAATTGGGGCTAGGGGAATTGAAAACCATATCCATTATTTTGCAGCTTGCTGATAGATCCATAAAAATTCCTAAGGGTATTGTTGAGGACGTCTTGGTCCAAGTGGATAAATTTTATTACCCTGTGGATTTTTTGGTCTTGGATATGAAAGTGTCATCCCACGCAAATTCTTCACCACCTGTGATTTTGGGAAGACCATTCTTAGCAACTTCTAATGTCATAATCAATTGTAGGAGTGGTGTTTTAAAATTAAGTTTTGGTAATATGACTTTAGAACTAAATATCTTCAATTTGTGTAGGCAACCTTAAGAACATGAAGACATTCAAGAAGTCAATTCATTGGAATCCCTATTTGTAGACACTCCTTGGTTAAATTATGATTGTGATGAGCAGTGGGAGAATTTAGAAGACTCCCTTGATTTAACTAAGTCCCCTGACCATTTTTCGTCTCTCTGTGCTGCAGGTGATTCAACTGAGATGCAATGGAAGCTCAAATTTGAGCCACTATTGGCAATACAAATCCCAACACAACCATCCAATGAGAAGACACCAGTGCTAGAATTGAAGCCACTACTGCCAGAGCTGAAATACGTCTACCTTGGACTAGAGAACTATTTCTAGTGGTGATTTCTACATTGTTGACCCCTGATCAAGAAAGTAAATTGTTGAGAATTTTGACACAACACAAATCAGCCATTGGCTAATCCATTGCTGACATCAAAGGTATAAGTCCTCTCATTTGTACCCATAGGATATATTTGGAAGAGAATTCAAAACCATCTAGAGAAATGCAAAGGAGACTAAACCCCACAATGAAGGAAGTGGTAAAAAAGGAAGTCTTGAAATTGTTAGACATAGACATTATATATCCAATTGCTGACAGTAAATGGGTTAGTCCAATACAAGTTGTTCCCAAAAAATCTGGTATAAATGTTGTAGAAAATGATAAGGGAGAATTGGTGCCTACTAGAGAGACCACAGGTTAGAGGATGTGTGTAGATTATAGGAAATTGAATGCCGCCTCTAGGAAGGATCATTTTCCTTTACCTTTCCTTGACCAAGTTTCAGAAAAAGTGGCAGGCATGAATATTACTGTTTTTTAGATGGATTCACTGGTTCTTATCAAATAGAAATAACTCTAGAAGACCAAGAGAAGACTACTTTCACTTGTCCTTTTGGAACTTTTGCCTTCAAGAGAATGCCATTTGGGCTATGCAATGCCCCAGCTACTTTTCAAAGATGCATATTAAGTATTTTCAGCAACTTGATTGAGGACAGTGTAGAGGTTTTCATGGATGACTTTTCAGTTTTTGGGAAAACATTTGATGCATGTTTGTCTAATTTGCAGGTTGTTTTGGAAATATGTAAAGAAAAGCAATTGTTGTTAAATTGGAAAAAATGTCACTTCATGGTCTAATAAGGAATAGTTTTGGGGCACATTGTATTTTCTCGAGGGATAGAGGTGGATAAAGCTAAAATAGACTTGATTTCAAATTTGCCTACAACTAAAAATGTGAAAGATGTTAGATCATTTTTAGGGCATGTTGGTTTTTATAAAAGATTCATAAGGAATTTTAGCTTTATCTCTAAATCTCTTTGCAAACTTTTGATGCATTATGTTAAATTTGAATGGACCCATGAGTGTCAAAATGGTTTTGATGAACTAAAAACATGTCTCACCACTGCACTTATCATTCGACCTCTTGACTGGTCACTTCCTTTTGAATTAATGTGTCATGCAAGTGGCTTTGTTGTGGGGGTTGTTCTTGGACAACGAAGAGATAAACTACCATATGTCATATACTATGCTAGTAAGACTTTAAATGCTACACAAAATAACTATTCCACCACAGAAAAAGAACTATTAGCTATAGTATTTGCATTGGATAAGTTTAGATCGTACCTTCTTAGTTCTCCTGTCATAATATTCACTGACCATTCAGCTCCAAAATTTCTACTGTCAAAAAAGGACACTAAGCCAAGACTGGTAAGGTGGATACTTCTGCTGCAGGAATTTGATCTCACAATAAAAGATAAAAAGGGAGTGGAAAATGTGGTGGCGGATCACCTTTCTTGGCTTCAACTAAAAGTTTCTGAGAAGTTTTCTTTAATTTCTAATTATTTTCCTGATGAACCATTATTTGCAATTGAATCTTTACCATGATATGCTGATATTGTAAATTTGTTGGTCACAGGGAAAACTCCACCTCGATGGAATGCTCAAGACATCAGAAGGTTGAAGGCTGAAGTTAAGAATTTCTTTTACGATGATCCCTATCTCTTTAAATATTGTTAAGATCAAATCATTAGGAAGTGTGTGCCTAACAATGAAATTTCCGGTGTCTTCAATTTTTGCCACACAGAAGCATGTGGTGGGCATTTTTCTGCCCACAAAATAGTGGCTAAAGTTCTTCAAAGTGGATTTTATTGGTCAACTATGTTCAAGGATGCTTTGAGTTTCTGTAAAGCTTGTGAACCTGGTCAAAAATTAAGGGGAATCACTAGGAGAAACATGATGCCTTTGCAACCTATACTAGTGATTGAAGTTTTTGATTGTTGGGGTATAGATTTCATAGGACCATTTCCTTCTTCTTATGGCTATTTATACATTTTGCTTGCCGTTGATTATGTTTCTAAGTGGGTTGAGGCAGTCCCTTGCCGAACTAATGACCATCAAGTGGTTATAAAATTTTTGAAAGAAAATATTTTTGCAAGGTTTGGCATGCCTACAGCCATAATCAGTGATCAGGGCACGCACTTTTGCAACAAACATGTTTCAGCCTTATTGAAGAAGTATGGTATCAATTACAAAATCTCTACTGCTTACCACTCTCAAACCAATGGACAAGCTGAACTAGCAAATAGGGAAATTCAAAACATCCTTGAGAAAATTGTTAACCCAAACAAGAAGGATTGGTCTTTGAGATTGTCGGATAGCTTGTGGGCCTATAGAACAACTTTTAAAACCATTTTGGGCATGTCTCTATATAGATTAGTCTATGGTAAGGCTTGCCATTTGCTTGTAGAGTTGGAACATAGGCGTATTGGGCTATTAAGCAATGCAATTTTAACATTGATGATGTTGGTTGTGTGAGAAAATTGCAGTTATCTAAATTGGAGGAGTTAAGGATGGATGCTTACAACAATTCTAAATTGTCCAAGGAAAGAATGAAGAACTTGCATGATAAGCACATTCAGCGTAAGACTCTTTGTCACGCCCCGAACCCGCAGATGGGTCCCAGGTGTGAAAATAGTAACCTAAATGGTCTCTGTATCAATTAAACATACATGATACAATACTAGAAGAGGGTCCAACCCCGTGGGGTATACGGAAGCCCTAAAAAAAACGTACACATACATATTCATACTCATCAAATACGCAGCGGAAAATGTTCATTTTATCCATATAACATACCATACCAGAGTTTATACAATACTAGGATATACGTTCCCATAATTACAAAACATACTCCGGGCGTCTACAAAAACCATCACGACAACCTAGTTACAAAACTCGTACCTAGCCAGGCACTAACTGTAGCTAAACGACACCCCCGCTTCCGGATGCTAGGATGTTAGTTTCGGCTACCTGAAGGACCTGAAAACATTTGTATATACATTCGGGGTGAGACACCTCTCCGTAAGGAAGAAAGCATGTTATATCAATGTGTGGCATACCAGTTTTATTTTACGTAAACATAACACCATTTAATATGATATAGTTTCGAAACATTTCCACACAGTTCCATATAGTTCTAGTATTTTCACAAATCCATTCCAGTACATACAATACCCAAACATATGGTCAATGTCGTCACACTCAAGCAACCGATACCCTATGATAATCGAAGTCTCACAGCAGTACGTCACCAATATGGTGTAGCTCACACCCATCGGTGACCAATCGGAACACGCAGGCGATATTTCACACCTTCGGATATAGAACTGGACACTCTCGCCCACGATAATGAACCGATACATGGCGCAGCGTACGGTAATTAGCCGCCACATAACAGTTTCAAGGTACGGTAATTAGCTATCACTAGCTGATTTCACAAAATCTAGAATCGTTTTGGAACTCATGTTCCTATACTCATCAGCGTACGGTAATTAGTCGCCACTAGCTATTTTACAAACTACCTGGAACAATTACATACAACCATACATTCTACACTTATTTGGTATACCATAGTTCGTATCGTTTTCCAATTTAAGCATACAGTTTTATACAAATATGGATACAGTTTAAATACAGTTTAAATACAGTTTAAATACAACATACAATTTTCCAAACAAAGTGGAGATGATATCCAATATTCCGAAAACTATAACCCAAAAATCTTGTATTTTTACCCGATAGATTTCCCCAAATAAGTAGTCAAAACATACATACGATCGTAACCTACAGGTTTATCGATCCTGATTTAAAAAATAAACTGATATAAACAGAATCCCCTTACTTTAACCCGAAATCGAACCACGAACTCTACGGCTCCCAAAACTATGAACCGCAACACCAAAACCTAAACAACGCAGAACAATACTTTCTTACAATTCATTTTACTACACATATTCTGAAACATCAATAGAAATCGAGCCTTACCTCGATTTTGGACCAAAACCCAAAACGGCTCGAAATGAGATTCTGATTCACTATTCGTGAAGAGAATCTTGCCCTAATCTACACGGTAAGGTCAGATTTATGAATCAGGTGATGAACGACGAAGAAATCTAGAGAGAGAGAGTGGTCTTCAAGTTCTAGAGAGAGAGGGAGAGGATTTTTGAGATTACTTAGCTTGGAAGTAAGGGAACCGATATTTATAGCCCTTTTGACTCGGCCGCCCTCGTCGATGAGGCCCTCGTCGACAAATGGCGTCCTCGTCGACGAAATAAGGACCTCGTCGACGAACCTGATATTACTGGTTTCCTGAAACCCCTCGGCTTCTCCTCGTCGATGAGCCTCTGAATTTCGTCGAAGAGCAGCACCTGGACTTCGTCAACAAACTCTGGCTTCGTCAACAAACTCTGCTCAATTACCAATTTACCCTTCTTTTTATATAATTAATCCATATATCATGGTTCAGGTTCTTACACTTTTGAACCCAACCAACAGGTGTTATTGTACAACTCTCGATTGCACTTGTTTCTTGGTAAGTTAAGGTCTCGATGGAGTGGACCTTTTGTGGTAAAGACTGTTTTTCCTCATGGTGCTGTAGAGATTTTGAATCCTCACCATGGTAACAATTTTAAGGTTAATGGTCAAAGGCTCAAGCCTTTTATCTCCAACTTTGCACCTGAGGAATCTACTCTACATCTGCTTGATCCCATTTAGTATAAGTTTTTATTTGTATTTTTATTTTTCTCGTTGTTTTCTTTTGTTCTTTAGTTGTTATTTCTTATTCCCTAGGATTGTGCTCTTTTCAAAGCAGTTCAGGTACTTCTTTTTCCTCTGTCTTGTAATTTTTCCTTTACTATTTTGTTCGTCTTACAGTTGTTTTGTTTTACTTTTAACTGCTCTCTTGGGTAAATTCTTTCATTTCTCCTGCATCATTGAGGACAATGCTACATTCTAGTTGGGGGGTGGAAGAGAATTTACCCTGTGATTTGCATGCTTTAAACATATGTTGGTTTACCTTGGGAAAATACTGTTATGAAGCTCAAAGCATGCTAAATTCCACATTTGTGAACGTTACATGCCAATTTTTTTTTTTAGAATATGGAACATGTAGGACGTAGTGCAATCAAAGTTTAAATCAAAAGAGATTTTTATCTATTTCACTTAGTTTCAACCAAGGGAAGAATGTTGAGAGTCTTGCTTCACACACTACACATATTAGAAAACTTAGAATGACTACCTTAGACCATTTTTGGTTGATATGTACTTCAATTGTTTGAGACTCTAATGAACCATATCCTAATGACTTAGAAAGGAAAAGAAAAAAGTTTGAAGCAAATGAAAATAAGAAACAAGCCAGGGATTAATTGCAAGAAGTAAAAGAGAAAAAAAAAATTTAAAAAAAGGGAAGCGATTGTGCATTGGAAATGACTACCTATTACTGGGGTCCTAACTAAATAAAAAATGGATACCTTGTAGTAGCGCGACCTACTACCAGGTTTCTAACTAATCAAGAAAGTGGGTGCCTTTAAAGTGTAATAGTGTGAAAGCCGCCAATACAATGGTTTTGAATTAGAATAAGACCGTGCGGTTGTCTTAGACTAATTGATTGTGATTAAAACTGTTAATGTCTATTGGTAGTCAATCGTGGAATTCCAGCCTTATTCTCATGACATGTGAGCTTTATTACACCCCATTATCTTGGTTGTTTTACTAAATTGTGTATAAATCTCTTAGTTGATATGTAACTTGAGTTAATCTGTATTCTGTGTTCCTAAACTCATGAAGAATATTTCATGGCATGTAATTTTCATAAATATTGGAATTTTAGTTGCTTCTCCCCTAATTTGAATGCATTCATGTTATTTGCTAAGGATTAACAAAACGTTAGTTTGGGGGCGTGATTACGGGCTTAAATTCCGTAATTAGGTGTTTTAACTCATGCATTAAGACTTATATTTTTAATTAAATACCTAATTATTCTCAATATTTTAACATTGTGTTCAATTTATAATATTTAGGTTTTATTAAGTAATTTATGAATTTTTGATATTTTGTTTATTGTAGGGCAACTATTGGAAGCAAAAACTAACACTATTTCGTAATTTGGGCATAACTTTCTCGTCCAAACTCCGATCGAGGCGATTCAAAATGTTGTGGAAAGCCGAGAGAGTGCTCTACAATTTTTGTGTTTTGATATTTGTGATATTTGAGCTGTAAAAAGATTAAAATCGGGCTTGAAGTGCAGAACTGACTATGTGTTAACAAAAGGAAGAAAAAAAAGAAAAAAGGAAAAAAAAGGTTGATGTGACCACATGAGGGCCACATGCAGTGTGCTGGGAGTGAGGCACTGGGGAGAGTTCTTTCAAAAGGTAGGAGAGGCATGTGAGAAAGAAAGAAAATAAAAGGAGAAAAAAGTAAAGAAAAAAAGAGGAAGAAAAGTCAAAAAGGAGGGATAGAGTACATGATTTTTAGCTAGGGTTTGGGAGAGTTCCTTGGGGGGCCGTGCACTGCTGCAAAGAGAATACACAGTAGTTGTAACTGCTGTGTGAGAGATCCCCTATGGCCACTCCACTCTCCTTATTCTCTCTCTCTCTTTCTCTCTCTCTCTCTCTCTCTCTCTCTCTCTCTCTTTTCTTGTTTAGTTATTTTAAATGTTTATTTTAATGATTGTGGGAAGAAGTTCATGTATTTTAATGGTAGTTTTTAATACTTTATTAAAATGCTTTAATACTAAGTTTCTTTATTTTATTATTTGAGTATGGTCATTAGATTAATTAATTACTTATCTTTTACTTTGTTATTTTGAATGCTTTCAAGGTTGAGTTAATTTGTTATTTTAGTTTAGTATACATTTAGTCTAATGATTGGAATGATTTTAGGTTAGATTAATTAGTTCTTTAGTTTTAGTATACATCTAGTTTATTGTTCTTTTAAGTTGTTTTTTTTTTCTATTTTATTATTGCAATGATTTATTGTGGAATTCGTTTGACCCAAAAATTGCGGATTGCAAGCATGAGTGGCTAGGTTTTATAACTTGGGTTGTGGGTCAATGTTGATTGCTTTCCATGGTTTACTAGTTTTCCTACGATATTATTGTTAAACTTTTATTTAGCTAAAATAAAAAATTGAAGGCATCGTTGATAAATTGTTGGCTCTTATTTCTTGTTTTGTTGTTGACGTTAGGCACATCAAAACCTTGATTTAGTCTAAGATTTTTTGTCAATAAATTTTTACATGAAGTTCAGTTGATGCTTAATGAGAGTAATTATTTTCTTCCGTTTGGATGCAGCCAATTTATTCGAGCTTTATTATGAAAATTTCATCTTATTAATGCCTTGATTGGATTAACAAGAAAATGAGTAAGGCCTAAGGAATTAGTAAATGGTGGAAGTAAAAGGACTTTGAACCTGTAACCCAAGTGTTTGGTAAAATTGTTTAGTTAATCTGTTTAGTTTTTGTTGTATTATTAGATTTACATTTTTGGAAAATTGATAAAATTTCAATCTCATTTTGATAGTTTACTCAAGCATCTCCCGCTCTGTTTACTATTTTCAAAAATCATAAAAAACGAAAAAGATTTTCAAACCACATTTTACAGCAATAGGATTTCACTGAACTTTCATAAATACTTTGATACTTAGTGGTCTTTGTGGAATACGATCTTGGACTTATCCTTGATACAACTTGACACTTCTGCACTTGGAAGCAAAACCCAGAACGAGTCAATATAATATTATAATATTATATTAATATATTATATTATTTAATTAATAATTCTTAATATTTAATTAATTATTTAATTTAATTTTTAATTAATTAATTATTTTTATTATTTTTATTTTATTTTATTTTTTACACTTTCATTAAGAGGCCATACTTGCAACGTTCGGTGTCTCTCGAAGAGATACACGGATATTGAGAAAGTAGAGTAAGCAATATTGGTCGAGAGGAGGGTGGACTTTGTAGTAACCCAAAAATTAGCTTTGATACCTGCTGCGTCATCCTTGAACGGAGCAAAATAAGGTTGCCTGGGGGTTAAGTGACCTAAAAAAGGTGATTTTAATTTTCATGGGAAACATGGTGTGATGGAGCTGCTACTAACCTTTTGGAGTGTGATTAGAACACTTGATTACTATACAATTAAAAATAGAATTGGTATGAATTACCAAAGTAGGGATCGGGAGTTCGATTACGCGAGGGGAAGGTACTAGCACCCCCTACACGTTCGTTTTACGGACGGTACCCGATTAATTGAAAATTATCTCTCAAATTAAGTTTAATAGCTTTTTAAAATACTCTCTTTACAAAAACTACACAACATTGAATACTATATAAGTATTCCCTCAGAAATTAGGACACACAGAGCTTAAGGAGCTCATGCCCTTTGTTTAAAATCATCAGGAAAGAAAAATGAAGATAATATTTTACAAAATATACTTCCAAGATTTTGAAATTTTATAAGATTTTTCTAAGTATGGAAATACTATTTTGGGAGGTTTGGGAACTTAATTGGGGATGGAAAGTTTGCAAAACAATTTTCCAACCTCAAAAAAGTTTTTTTTTTTTTTTTTTTTTTTTTTTTTCTGATTTTTTCCTAATTTTTTTGTATTTTTGTGAATTATTTGAATTTCCAAATAACATAAAGTCAATTAAAGAAAATAGTCAAGTCAAAATAATTCTAGAACTTTCTCCTAATTTTCCCTGATTTTTCTAAAATTTTTATGATTTTTCTGAATTTTTTATGAATTTTTGTGAATTTTTAAATCGTAAAAATAATAAATTACAGAAAAAAACAAAAACAAAACAGGAATTGGTCCATGATCGGTTCAGTGGACTAGACTGATTCTTCCCAGAACCGGTAAGAGGGGGTGGTCAACCTATTTAAGGTCGGGTCAGGGCCATGCCACGTGTCGCCTCCTAAATGGATAAGAGCATGCGGGCGTGGGTTGGTGATGTGGCTTGATCCAAGCCGTTCACGGGGAAGCACTAATCGAGCAATCATTAGAAAGCCACGTCTCGCTTATCGTATGCAGAGGATAGAAGGTCCATGTGCCAGCCGGCGAGAGGCGGAAATGGAGGAAGGCCCGAATCACCATCATGGCTAAATTGTGGCCGTTGCAGGGAGGTGATGATCGAATGGTGAGGGGGTGACTGCATAACGCTTGCTTCTCATGGAGGTGGAGATGCCATGTGTCGACGATCGGGTAGGTGAAACAGACGCTTGATGGGACTCCCAACACAGTGCGATCGCAACCATTGCTAGAGATCAACGGTGAAGGGCGGTGCATGTGGACGGGCGACGTGGCTTGATCGCAATCATTCTTGGAAGGCTGGGATCCAACGGTGAGGGGCAAGGTGAACATGGATTATGGATGTGGCTAGATCCAGACCGTTGACCAAAAACACAAATCCAATGGCTGCAAGGGAGCCGCATTGCTTTTAGTATGTGTGGAAGACTGAACTTGTAGAGACCCAGTGAATTATATTAATTAAATAATAGGAGGAGGAGAAAAAAAGAAATTGAAATAGGAAATTTAGCAGGGTCTTGTCGACGAATGGGCTTCTTAGGCTCGTTGACAAGAAGATACTAAAAAGGCTATTTTCGGACCTGAAATTCGTCGACAATCATCGACGAAGAGTAAGTGTTCGTCGACGAAATTCCTTCATGGCCTCGTCGACAAAGTGAATTGTCTCATCGACGAAAACACATGGCTAAGCTTTCTATATAAGGCCAAGATCACCCTTTCTGCGAGAGAATTCTCCTCTCTCAGCTCTCTCTCTCTCTCTCTCTCTCTCTCCTGTACGACTCCCCTCCCCTTCTCTCTAGAAATCCAGGTTGGTTCTTCACCAGTTCGACGATCCGAAGCCGCCATGCTACTCTTGGTAAGTTTCTTTTCATTTTTGCTGGAGTAAATCGTTGGTAGGGCTAACTTAGACACCATCCCAAATCCAGGGTAAGTTGGTTATCTTAAGCTTTTTAATGAATATTTGGTATTTCTTGAGTTGTAGGAAAGTAGTATTTGGAGAAATATTGAAGTTCTATTAGGGGAAATATTGTTTTCAGGGTGTTGAGTTGGGAGCCCTGCGAGTCCAGGACTAACTATTTTTGGGGTTTTCCTATAGACAAGTAAGGGAATAAACTAAAGTAGTATTTTCCATACAAATTATTAATTATTTATCAGTAAGAAATTTTAGAAAATATGTGTATAATATGATTATGTTTGGGAAATATTGTTGTTGAATAGGAAATACAATTTTAAAATATTTAATAAAAAATGTGTTCAGTTCAGATATTCAGCTTTGATATTATTTAAACTGTGGCATGAATATCATTTTTACAGATAATATGTTATGTTAAATTTTCAGTAAATAAATATTTATAGCAATTTTCAGAAAAACCATAAATATTACAGGAAATTATGGTTTCAGTATTTTATGATAAACAGTACAAATAATCAACTCAGTATGTTATGATATGTACAACACATGGCTATGATTGATAGCCGGTGCAAGGCCATAATTATGTACGTCATCCAGCGCAAGGTCGTGTTTATTACGATATGTTAGAACTCAGAGAAATGCTATCAATTTGGTTTCATGTTAAACTAGTATATGTAAATGTATTATATGTTACTAGAATCCGGATGGTAGTTTAGATCAGTATTCAGGGCTCGGTACTGTAGCAATTCAGTTTAGTTCAGACTTGTGCTACCACCCTTGCCAGTAGAGGGAGTGGGAGATGAATAGTCAATGTGGCTTCAGTGTAGTGTTGTAGACATCCCCCTGGCAGTCCAGACCAGGGTGGGGTGGGCCCATCGTACTTACGGACATATTTAACTTGGCAGTGGTCGGCCAGCCATTGTCAGGTCCCGCCTTCAGGTTGCACAACCTGTCATGGGGGGTAATACATGACATTAACTAACTATCTATCTTGGGTATATTTTAGTATTATCAGTTATAGCAGATGATTTTATAATAATAGAAAATCAGTTCGATTTAATATGCTTATGATTATATATCTATTACTCAATTATTATATTACCGATTTTTACCAGTTATGTATCACGTACTGTTTATTTATTATGATATGAGAATATTCATGTTACCACATAATTGTATTTAGTTTATTTCTCTTACTGAGAGGTGTCTCACCCCACCTTAAAATATTTCAGGAAACCCAAGCAGACAGGTGGACCTAGCTCTGCGCCATTAGAGGCAGTCTTTACTACCCTGCTTGGAAGGTGAGTTTTTTTGAACTAGGGTCAGTTGGTTTTGATGTATAATCCTAGTTTTGTCCTCTAGGGTAGTGAGGATTGTATATATACACTACAGACATAGTAAGGATTTTAATAAACTCTGGTATTATATAATATGAGCTGAATATTACATGACGTAACTCCTATACTTGGGAACTATTTCGAGCTGCTCATTTTTTGAGTGAGTCAAGTTTTTGGTACTGTTTTTGGGGAAAATGAGCAGTTTGGAAGCTATCCCAAGTATAGTATTTACATCGTGTAATATTTAGCCCAAAGGCTAGATCGTCTCTTCAGGGAATGCGATTTAATCTCAAATTTTACGTTTTTCCAATCAAAATTAAAACGTTTTTGAACTTAATTTAGATTCGGGATTTTCAAGATTGTTGAGATTTCTTCTAACAAATTAAACAAACTTGCAAATTAAACCCTAATCCTAGCATGCACTTAATTAAATAAAAATAATGGAAAACCTATGTCTAATCAGGCAGACATCAAAAATCGCGTTAAACTTCAGAATAGAAACTAAAGATGGTAACTTTAACACCTAATTAAAACACGCAATAATGAAACTCACACAAACACAAACGCGAGTGATAAAAATCGAACCTTTAACCAAATCAATAACTTGAATCAAGATCAAACTTAAATGCAAACACAAACAAAAATTTAACGCTTAAACAACTTAAATGATAACTGAACACGTCAAAAATGAAAACTTTAATAAGGCCAACCCTAAACTAATCGAGCTTCAATAAAACAAATTGAATCTTAAAAGGACAACTAATTTAATTTTCCCAAAATAAAAAACATTTTTTTTCTTTTTTATATTTTAATCTTTTTTTTCTCTTTTTTTTAGAACCAAATCGGACTTAACAGAAGTAATTTAATACTGGACTGCTAATTAAATCTACACTAAAATTACTTGAGAAAATAAATAAATAAATACTGGAATAATAATAAAACACTTTAAATAACATTCAAAATTCAAACTTGTCAAATAACATTAATAAAAAAATAATGATATTCAACTTAATAATAAAAGAAAAAAAGAAAAGAAGAGAGAGAGAGAGAGAGAGAGAGTGAAAGAGAGTCCTCGGGTGTTGGGAGCTAGAGTTGGTGGTCTCGGGTGGCTGGTGTTGCAGCTTATGCAGTAGGTTGGCGGTGGTCGGAGCTGTGTAGAGGATGGTGGTCGGTGGTTGTGTTGCCAGCTATGGTTGTGGAGGTCTGGAGCAGTGCTTCGGTGGCTGGCCGGAGAAGTTTGAGAAAACAATAGGGGATGGCTTCTCGGGTCTGTGGAACAGCTAGTGCGTGGTTGGAGTTCTCAGCTTCAACAATTGTCTCACGGAGGCTTTGCTGGCTGGGAGTCTCGGTGGTTGCAACAAATGAAGATGGAGCAGCTACTGGAGGATGAGTGGCTCACGACTGCGGCTGGAAGCAAGAAAGGGAGGCTGGGAGCAGGTCGCTAGCTAGAGGTCTTTGAGAGGAGAGAGGGAACAGCAGAGGAAGGAGAAGGAACTAAGGCAGATAGATATTGACGGAGAAGGAGACTCGGGACTAAGAAAGAGAGAGGGCCGAGAGAGAGGGAGAAAGAGAAGAGAGGGAACTGGCATAGAGAAGAGGGGAAGAAGGAGAGAAGGGGGAGAGAAGGGAGAGTTTGGGAGGAAGGGGAGGAGAGCCCCAGGGGCTTGCCAGAACAAGAGGGAAAGAAAGAATTAAATAGGGAGGGGGGTGGCCACCCTATGACCCGGCGCACAAATTGTGACGCCCTGAAACCCGCCAAGTGTGGCCGGGGTGCCACGTGTTCCAATCACCTACATCTGATATCATAGTTAACATGCACGCAGCGGAACATAACTAAATAACCTCAAATAAATACCAAAGTTCTATATAACAACCTAAAAATGAACACTACAACATCCAGATATCCATATCCACAACCAGCATTTAAAAACATAGCCCAGTACAAATATATATCTGTATATATATACCAGTATCTCACAATACTCAAAAAAAAAAACCACCAAATACAATCCCAACCTAGGCCTTCAAACTCGGTCTCCAGAAGAACCTGGAAAATTGTTAATCCACTAGGGTGAAACACTTCTCAGTAAGGGTGGAATAAATTATAACAGTGTGTGACAAATGAGTTTTAATATTTACATATCAAAATAAACTGCTTCTCATATAATATCAATAACAACTGAGAAAATGTACCATTAATAATATCCCCGACATCTAATATCATACACACATCCAATATGCACAAATACATAGTTTTTATACAGGCGAAAGTCCCCAAGGATAGGGAAGATTACCCACCTATACACTAGCTTCCCTCTGCTCTGGTACTAAAAACTACCTACTAGAGCACTCACCTTACTTAGTAAGCCCTCAGGTGAAGTATTACCTCGCCGCCAGTACACACATCTTTATTATTTTAAAGGCGAAGGTTTCCGAGGATCGGGATGTCTACCCGCCCATACAAGTAGCATCCCTTTGCACTGATACAAAAAAACTACCTAGTAAAGCACTCGCCTTTCTCAGCAAGCCCCCGGTGGTATGTTTAGCTCGCCGCATGCACACACATGCACTCACAATATGCTATACCATTATTTTTATGCTATAATTAAATTCACATGCGCACAACACATCCACACAAGAATCATGCATCTCATACTTCATCTTCCAATGTCCTCAGTACGTGGCCCACACAGAGCAACTATGTACATGTCAGTATGTGGCCCACACAGGCACCTACGTACTTCTTATCTACACGTGGCCCACACAGGCACTACCCAAAGAAGGTACATAACATGATCCACATAGGTGCCATTATCCACACAGGATATAACGTGGCCCACACAGGCACCACTACCCACACAGGGTATATAACATGGCCCACACATGCGCCATTATCCACACAGGATATAACGTGGTCCACATAGGCACCACTCCAGCTTTTGCGACACGTGGCCCACACAGGCACCACTATTCACCAGTATCCAATCCCCATGACCTACCCGTCATACATCAGTAGAACAAGCTCCTCAACCTGCCAATGTCCTACCCCATATAAATGACAATATGACAAGCTCCTCGACCTACTAACGTTATATCATGATTTACATCTGGGCAATATAACAACCTTCTCATGCCAACATTATATTGAGATGCATACGAATAACCAAACCAATTAATTCACACAGATGCATCAATGCATTACCACACAGGTATCCAAAATATCCATATTCCCACACAGTAATCCAACAGATCAATACATTTCCACACATGAGTCAAACATAGCAACTCATTCATCATGTCATAATCATTCCAAACATCCGCACATGCAAACCCAAATACTACAGTAATTCATATTCAATTTATTAGGAAAAATTGTTCCCATGTCACACGAATTTAATATCATATGCAATTATCTTAAATATAAACCTTAAACAAAATCATCATTTTCTAGTACTCAGACGACTCTAAAAATCATATAAATAAATAATAAATTTCATATGATCGTAAATAATCGGTTCACCTTAATAAAATACTGATATAATTTTATTCCCCCTTACCTGATTCCCTGAACCACGCCTGCAGGACTCCCAAAATTATATCCGCAGCGCTCACCCGAACCCTGATTCAATCAAATCAACCCCAATAAAATATTATTTTAACATTTCCTAATTTACAATAATTAAATACCAATTAATTTCAAAATAACCAATTTATCCTAGTTTTGGGGCTATTTCCACAACGACCCCACGAGAAATTCGCTCTGCTAGATTTGTAGAGAATCATTCCTAAATTCTCGTGGTGGTGTCTGATTGTCAATTTGACTTAAAATTTAAGAAAAATTGAGGCAAGAATGAGAATTTGCCTTACCCTAGCAGATATGCCCACGTTACTCATACGACAAATCCATTTCGGTAGATATGTCGGTGGTGGAGAATGGAGTCTAGTGGTATTTTCGGATTTTCAATTGGGCGAGAATCCGCCGTGAAATCGTAGAGAGAAGAGGAGTGGAGAGTGTGAGCTGAGAGATTTTTTTTTTTTTTCTTTCCCTTTCCTTCTTGTTCTGCATGTGAGAAGAATTTTTTTTTTCTTCTTCTTTCCTCTTCCTACTTTGTTCTAGCAGGAAACTTAGCCTTTAAATTTTTATTTTTTTTCTTTCTTTCCTTTATCCACACTTTAAACTTTTATATATATACCCAAAATCCTCAAATTTCTTAATTTAATTAATTTTCTTAATAATATTAATTAATTAATAATAAATTTTTTTAATTAAATTTTTTTTGGGGTCGTTACACAAATTACCCGACCTGACTGCATGGCCGGGTCACATCAAAGGTTTTGTATTTTTTTTTTCTTTTTCTTTCTTCTTTCTTCTTTTTATTCCTATATGAATGAAACCAATATTGACCCCCATGGAGCCCATATCTCTCGAAACTTGAAACACAAAAGTTGTAGGTAATTTTTTCATCTTTCTTTAGGATTTTGAGTCATCTTGATCGGAGCTCGAACAAAAGTTATGCGTGAATTACGAACTAATGCCGGTTTTAGCTCCCGATAATTTTTCTGCAATAAAAAAATGTCAAAAATTCATAAATTGCTCAATAAAACCCAGAGATTATAAATAGGATACCTTGTTAAAATATTGAGAGTAATTAGGCATTTAATTAAAAATATAAGCCCTAATGTTCGGATTAAAATACCTAATTATGCAGTTTAAGCGCGTAATCATACCCCCAACTAACGTTTTGCTAGTTTTTATCAAATGACGTGAATGAATTTCAGGGACGGTATCCACAAATACTAACTCCAGCGAACATGAAATTAATGCCTATGCAACACAATCATATCGTTCGCCTATAAGAATATAATTGAATTTCACACAAGCTCGTTCATATTCAATGCACACAACTCCGAAGCACGTCACTCATGCAAGTTTCATCATTATATAGCATTTAAGAATAGTATACTCACATGAAGTTAACCAGCAGTACAATTCAGAGTTAATGCAGTCATATAAGTTCGAGTATAAACAGACGAAATCTCGAGGTGTGTATGATGTGTGTGGCTCATTACACCTAGGATACCAGTGGACACCTACAGAACGGTCGTTTTGACTCAGTCTAACTGGTATACCCTCAAGGACACTCAAAAGGAATGGGTTCACTTGTCATATGTGAGAAGGAGTGTCGCGATCAAACATCCCACATATTGAAAGGAACAAACGCTAAGTATATGGAGTGCACTAGTCTGAAAGGGGCCTATCTATGAGCTGTCGGGTCCTTCACACTAGCATCTTCTCACCTGCTCGCCATGTCCAACCGAGTCCATCCTAAGTTAACTTATTCACAAACTTGGCGTGAATACACTTGAGGCATTAAACAGTTGAAGAATCTTCATACGTCGAGAACATGTGTCGTGTCCTTGACTTTTTTGTGGTATTTATGTGGAGCAGGCATTAGCATTTTATTTCATGTGCATTTCTATTTCTTATTCTTTCTTCTGTTTATTCTTCATTTTCTGTCTTTTCTTGGTCAATTAGGACAATCATTACACTTCTTTTGTTGTCTTCATACCATCAATGGGAATTAAGCTCGAACAGTGGTCCATGAACTAAGTCTATTTCTAGGGGTGACTTAGCCTTCACATCTTGAGTAGGCTACAAGATCTAGGTTTCTATCTCCCCACTAGATGTCACCTCTAGGTTAGCAAGTCAAAAACATAGACTAGTGTACAAAGAATTGTCTAAAAGAAAAGAAAACTGAGTTTCATGAACTCTAATTTGATGTTAACACTCAAAAGGACGATAAATAGCTCAAGGATATCTTATAAGGTGTCATAGTCTTCATGGGTGTTCTCTTAGTGCTCACAAGGAACCCCTAGTGCAATGAATCGCGTGAATGTGTCTATTCAGCCTCACGAGATGCCGTGTAAATACAAGAAACTATATAGCCAGATTAACACGAGTGTACTACCAATCAGTTCTTCATGGAGTTACAAAGTCATATAAAGAGAAATTACGCATAAATGACTCAAGTGTGTAATTCTTAGGTTATATGCAAGTATGTGAAGGATATAAGTTAGTGTTTATCATGGCATAGTCAGCCTCAAATGAATTAGTCTTCATACCTGCACGAAAGTCAGCCTAAAATGAATTAATACTCGTCAAAATACCAAACAACACGTGTGCAGATCGACTTTCTTGTTTTAACAAGAAAGGGTCTTTATTCAGCATATTTTTCAGGAAATTTACTTCTTTACGATTTGGTGTTTGAGGAAAATTTATTGGAATAGTTACCTTTAGTTCTTCATAAGCATTAGCATTAAAAGTTTTACGTGGTTCCTTGAAAATTAAACATTCACCATTCTGCTCGCTCTCTTTATCGGGTGTACTAATCATCTTACCACTGTAAGGATTTGCTTCAGCATTGGGCTCCTTGACATTTAATCTAGTCGGAAGTGATGGTTTCACGGCTGCCAAGCTCTGAGGATAAGGTACCACCCAGCTGCCACGCCATTCATTTTCCTATACTTGTTATTCCATTAATAATTACGCAGCGGAAAACATAACTAATATCCTTTATCAATAATATACCAAAGTTTTCTACTTCTATCTACATTCTATAATAATCCATTCAACCATCTGCATCCACATATATATACATATCTCCAACATCCAATATTCATAACCATCCATAACTCAAAAAACGTAAAACATAAAACATAAAAGCTTAATACAACTCAAAAATATCATCAAGCTTATACCCTTTCTTTCTAATTCAAAAATAGATAGCCATTAACTCTCTAAGCTCGATCACATGGAGGTCCTGAAAAAGATAAATTTGTATTCGGGTGAGACACATCTCAGTAAGGGAAGAAACAATATATTAAATTAGCGTGTGACCAACATGAGATTATAATCAACATAATATTCAACATTTGCAAATCTTTAACATAATTTCTGAAATCATTTTCTGAACCTAATCAATCACATGCAAGATATTTTACCTATGAGAAAAACCTAAGGATAGGGGTGATTACCCGCTTATACAAGTAACACCCCTCTGCTTTGATACTTTGGGCAACCAAAGGTCACAATTGAAGTATACTAGGGCACTCACCTTACTAAGTAAGCCTTCAGGTGAAGAAGTAATCTCGTACTCACACAGTTCATCCAAAGGTTTACCAACGAAAGCTCCCGAGAATAGGGAAATCTACCTGCCCATACAAGTAGTTTCCTTCTGCCTTAGTATGTTATGCAGCCTACTGCTACACCTGATACTAACCAGGGCACTCGCCTTTCTCAACAAACCCTCGGGTGAAGAGTTTGTCCCGCCCAAACGTAACATGTTCTACAAACATAAATAATGATACTACCATAATACATTATTTTGTCTGTCATTATTTTGTAATTCTCATCTGTTCATGTTTTCAACTTTGACATTTCATAACATTTCACTTTACATGACTCATTTCCATTTCACATCATTCACATTTCACATTTCATTTCCATTTCATTCATTTCCACTTTATTCTCATTTTCATTTCATTTTATAATATACCCAACATTTTTCAGCTGTTTTTATGTTAGTCCCAACATCTTTCAATTGTTTTTGTATTAGTTCCGGCATCTTTCAGCTATTTTTGTTTTCATGGTTGCATTAACACTTACATGCAGCATATTTCATATAACGTTTTCATTTCAACGCATTTCCTGTATCACATGCATCTCATACTTATAACATAAATCCACACATAATTATATTTACTCATGCCACACTATTTAGCAGTAAAATTCATATATATTCCCTGCAAAATAAGTCAACCTACATTTAACATTCACATACTGGAAATATACCTTTAATTTCTTACGTAATTTTCCTATAAAATATTTCACTTTCATTAGTCCATTTTCACTTATATATAACTAATAAAACATCGCTAGACTCAAAAATCATAATTTAAATGGTTGACATTTTTAACCCATAAGAAAATGTATACATGTACATATATTATACATTTTTTTATCTGTTTAATTCATAAAATCCTAGTTTAATATATATTCCCCCTTACCTAGTTTTTTGGAGTGGTGCCTAGAAAACCCAAATTGAAAATTTACTCCGACCAAAATGATGACAATCGAGAGTCGAGACTAGGACCCCGTGGTGGTGCCCGATCATCGATTCAGCTGAAGATTTAAGGAGAAATTAACGAAATAGAGGGGATATACCTTTCCCCAAGAGTGGTGCCTATGCCGCTTCCACGATAAATCCGTTCCGGTAGAAATGTCCGTGGCGGAGCTAGAAACCCAGCGGTACCTTCCGTTTTTCAATCGGCCGAATATTGAAAAATAAATTGAGGAAAGAGGGAAGGACGAACGGAGGGAGACGTGAGAGCTAGAGAGATGAGAGGCGTAGAGAGATTACTGGCGAGAGATCTCTGCTTTCCAAACTGAATTTAAAATAAAAGCTTCTTCAAGAAGCTTTGATTATAATATCTATTATTATAATATAATATCATACCATTATTATATACATAAAGGTCTTATTATATTATTTATTTATTTAATTCAGTTTAATAATATTTAATTAACTAATTAATAAATAATAATAATAAAAATTTTCCTCTTTTTTAATTTTTAATTATTTTTTTACTATTCCTTTTATTTGTTTATTTAATTAATTAATTGATTAATATTTTTTTTTCTCTTTTTTTTTTCCCGGGTTACTACAGATTGCCTCCTTATCGTCAACTAAAGGATGCACTTGAGTTTCTGCTTCTCTCCATCGATAGGCATACTCTTTGAACGACTTGCTTGACCTCTTCTCCATATTTTGTAAAGTCAACTTATTCGGAACCATTTCAATTACATGCCTGTACTGTGCTATGAAGGCATGAGCTAAATCCTTCCAAGTGTGAATCCTTCTACGGTCTAATTGGACATACCATGTCACGGCTGCCCCAGTCAAACTATCCTGGAAACAATGGATAAACAACATGTTATTTGTAGAATAGGCCATTTTTGGTAGTACATTTTCAAATAAATGACCAGACATTTGGACCCACTAATCCTTTTTCAAAATATGGAACTTTAAATTTTGGTGGTAAAACCATATTGGGCACCAGACACATATCAAATGCATCCATTGATCTAAACACATTTGTACCCTTCACAGCACATAGGCACTCCTCTAACACCTCATATCAATGGTTCACCTCCAGGCTAAGGGAATGTTCTTTAGCTGTTTCCATAGCTAAACACCTTTGATGTGAGAATTGACATAACAATCCCACCCTGTTCACACTAATTACATCCATTTGTATCATCATTAAAAGGGTGATTGCACACATTTTTATCAAACAAATTCTTAGCATGCAGGGTGACAAGATCTCGTCTCTAAATTTATAATTTTCTTGAAAAGAAATTATTTTTGGGTAACAAATACCCAGGAAAAAAGAAACATTGGTCAAACTTACTTTACTATAGTGATGAAAGTATAACTTGTAGTTTTTAGTACTAAATTATAACTAAAAATATATGCAATCGTTAATGAGTCCAAGTTCAATAGAAATGTCATGATGTGATAGTCTTGAAAGGTTATGATGGACATGAGAATGTGACAAGTTTGAAATTTTCCTAAACATAGATTCGATTTTAGAGACATTATAATTGTACGAGGAGCATCGCTAGACAAATTTGAAATGTGACTCCATTGCATGTTGGACAGATTAAGGCAAAGGTGATTTTTCGCCCTTAATATTCTGCTGCCCATGACATTAATCCTTGCATAATACTTACAGATCTTCAACAAGCCACAATACTAGTTTTTATTACAAATACACAATATATTCTACCAATTCGTTCTCTTTACATTGTACCATACTGTTCATAAAGTTACACCCCTAATTAAACCCCTAGATACTCTCTACCCCATTATTCTCTTATAGTATACCATTCATAGAGTTACACCAATAAACCCCGGCATATCCCTATAATTATTCAAAACAAGAATGCTAATCATTATTGACCTTGCTGAGTAGAGAGTAGAATAGAGCAATGCATAAAGAACAGTGCACATGCACATACGATTTCCTCTTCTATTTATTAAGCATGCGTTTTCCTTAAACTCGATCCAATATCAAAGCCTAGGACTCGACCGAGCACATCAAGCAATAGATGAGGCGCACTGAGTTGCGGATAATGCCCCGGGAACTCGATCATCTCCACTGTTGATTCCCCGCCAATCTTGTCATGCATGTAGTGGGCGACTGAGATGGGAACTGCAACATCGTTGGCAGTCTGTATGATGGTGCATGGGATGACGACCTTGGGCAGGACGTCTCGGTAGTCACCGTAAAAGATGGTTTTAGCGACGGAGAGGGCGACTTTAGGTCGCATTCTTTTGAGGCTTGCATAGTACAAATCGACAGTGGGCAAGTCATGCGCACTCGCAACGAAAGTGCTAAAAAATGAAGCCCACTTGTCGTAATCTAATTCTAAGCTAGTGAGCATCTCCTCAACATTTGACTTCTCAAAGCCCCCCTTGTAATCTTCTAAATTTATGTACCTATTCATATACATATATAGGTATACACACATAACGTACAACATGAGTATGAATCTATATACATTTATTTATTTAGTTGTGGGCTTTAATTTGGTATTTATGATGTACGTTTGTGTGATTTTGGAAAATTTGTATGCACAAAATAGGAAAAATTTCATTTGAAATTTGTTAATCAATTTACAAACTTATTTTATGATTTGAAAATTTTATTCTAACTACGATATGTGAATCTCTAAAAAAGAAATTGGAATAAGTAGAATTTCCATTCTCTAGCGATATGAGAAATTATTAGATACATTGGGCATATACACCAGATTTATTATAATTTTGCTATATATATGCATTTAATTAATTTAGACAGTTTTTTCTACGCATGACAAAATCATGTTAAATGCGATATATACACCTGATATATCTGATATTTTTTTCCCCTAAAGATACAGTTTACAACCTTATTTTCTTTTATTTATTGGCCATAGGCTTTCTAAGATTATGGATAGTTTTTCAAGTTTTTTTTTAATAGTTATGAGTATGGGCTTGCAAAGATTATTGAGAAGATATCTTAGAAATTGTTAATTTACAAATGTATTCATTGCTTGAATTTTTTTTTTTTATTGTGGAATGTGAATTTATAAATAAATAAAAACACACACACAAAAATAAATTTTTTGGAATAAAATAAAGCAAATTGAAACTGCATATCCTTCCTTTCGATATATAATAGTTGATATAGTACAATTTGCCTTTTAGGGAACATCCACTTATTAGGGTTTGAGTCGAATTCAAAGTTGGAGGAGGGTTGAAAAAGAATATGCGAAAGAAAATGAGTTATTTCTCTTTTTATGGCCTAAGTCTAATGAATATTCGATAAACGTTACTTCACTAATTGGCTCAAACAATGGTCAACTAATTAATATAAGTTTGAGTGTTTTTTAAATTACATTTAGCATTTATATTTTACACGCAAAAGAACTAATATATAATTTTATAATTTTAACTTCTAAAGAAGGAATTTTGAAATTTTAATTAGTTTATCTTTTTTAAAACTATGTTGGATAAGTTATTTGAATTTAAAAATATTAAACTATGTTTGATTTATTTTATGATTTGTTTAGCCATTAAATTTGCATGAAAATTACATCTAATAAATATTTTTTAGTATTATAATTATTATATATTTTAATGATTTATTATCAAATTTTATTTTTTATATATATATCTTTACAAAATTTAAAAATAATAATAGTTTTTTTTTTTGTTATGCTGATGTTAATTGGTTGATTTAAAGTGATTGGACTAGATAGATCAATTAATTTGAAAACCAATTAGTTCTTTGAATTACTTAGTTTTCAAGATACTGTGTAGATCAATTTTTTCAATTTAATTATTAGACAATGTTGTTTTAAAATATCATTTTATTACGGTTAAAATTAAAAAGTTTTTCACATATGCATAGCTACGGACTAATAATCAATTAATGGAAAGTTTATATTGTAAATAAATTAAAATTTAGTGGGTTTTGTGATAGCTTTTGAAAATACAGGAAGTGAAGTGTCATTTTTTTAAAAAAATTAGAGGATATTGCTGAATTTTACTCTATTTTAAATAATATAATTACACGTAACAATGACATTTTTAGTAATAAGAAAGTATTTACAATATTCAAAAATTTGGATTCTCATAAATTAACAATATTCATTCATTTGCTTAGGCTTTTTGCCCGAGGGGAAAATATTTTTTTATTTTTTTGTTTTCCATTGTTTCGCACAAAGAAAAAGATATATTTTAGTTGAACATATATTTCATTTGAAAAATAATGTCCCTAAATAAAGAAACTAAACTTTTCCTCTTAACCTTTAAACTTAAAAGGAAGATTATTATAATGTTTCTCAAAAATTAACTTTCCAATTTTCTATTGAAAATATTTTTTGCCTACCCAAATAATCAAAGCCATAATCTAAAAAATAAAGTCTAAAATAATCATTTCGATAATATTGGTAGGTTGCGAGAGATGAACTTAGCAACATAATTAAATCACAATTTAATGTAATTAACTCATAATTTTTAGTATTATTGAGTTTTGGTATGAACAATCAACATAATATTTTAGCCATTTTGATAATATGATTTCGTTGTTAAACAATTAGATAATTAATTTTTTCAAAAGTTAGGGACTGTTTGGTATCACTGTAAAAAATTATAAAAATGAAAATAAAAATTAGAAACGTAAATTAAAAAATCAAAACCCAAAGAAGTATTTAATAAAAATACTCATTTTCTTCTTGAAATCAAATAATATTATAAAAGTATGACTAAAATAAAAAATTACAAATAATTTAAATAAAATAAAAGTATTATAATTATTTTACTTAATTTCAAAATTTACTTTAGAATAAAATTTTTTTTGGACATGACAATTAAAAAATAGTAAAAATAGTAATTGGCTTTTAATATTATTATTATTATTATTATTATTATTTTGTAATTTACGCATATTTTATTTTAATTATATTTAAATTCATACAACTATTTTATTTTAATTTTAATTTAAAAATGTGTAAAATGAATGGTTTAATCTGAAAAATATATTTCTGAATATTAAAATTTTTAATAACAAACAGCCAAACAATTAAAAATCATAAAATCTGATTTTCAGTTTTTTGATAAACAGTTGAAAGCCAACAATTGAAATAAAAGAAAACTAATAATATAACTAAACATATTTTTGTAATTTTTTTCACTATGTAAAATTTTAGAAAAAAATAAAAAATAAAAACAACAATAATACCAAACAGACCCTTAGTTATCAAATGGTTCATGAACGAGGCATTTCGTGACCGTCCAAATAAAAGTAGGGGAAGGGAAATTTTTATTATATCCTAAAGAAACATGTATTCCAGCTTGTATTAAAAAAAAAAAATCTGCCAAAGAAAAGATGAGCCAGTATTAAAAAAAAAAAAGCTCGAAGGAGGAGAGATATGAACATAATCACATATTAACAACTTAATAACAAAAAAATCAAATTAATTAGTTTTATTTCTGTTTCTGTTTTTATTTATTTATTTTTTTGATTTTGTATTTTCAAATTGAAACTTCAAATTGGATACCTTGGAGAAGCTCCGATGAGCACAAGCCTCTTAAAGAGTTCGGGTCTTTTAACGGAAGCAATGCATCCAATCATGCCGGACATGGAGTGTCCGACGAAAACGGAGGGTCCGAACCCGACCTCGTCCACCAGAGCGATCAAGTCGTCGGCAAAAGCTCCAAGCGAGGAATGCTTCTCCGGGTCGAACAGGGTCCGATCCTCGACGGCGCCCGAGAAGGCCCAGTCAAAGAGGAGAACCCGGAAGTGTCCGGCCAGGGCCGGGAGGATTTTGGCCCAAAAGGACTGGTCTGCTCCATACCCGTGACCCAGAATTATGGATTCATTGCCCGACCCGACAATGGTCGCGTTCATGGCCGCTGCCAGCTGCCCCTTTTCTACCTCCATCTTGACTCTATGAAGAAGAAAGAGAAAGAAGAGGAAGATGAAGATGGAGATGATGAATGCGTAGGAGGCGAAGAAGAAGCGGTGGGCAGCAGAAAGAGTAATGCAGGGGCATATGTTATATAGGAAACAGAGGGACCCTTCCATTAGTTAATGGGCAGAAGGAGTCAGTTTCAAGTGTCGAGGAAAGCTAATGGTTGGCTTGAAGCAGCTGTAGGGATAATGCTAGAATCCGTTGACATTTCAAATTAAAATAAATAAATAAACAAAATACAATAGAGTTTGCAGAGTGTTTTTGTTTTATAAAGTACTTTTCATTATTAACCACCGCGATTATGGGTTGACATCATAGCTTCCAAGTGAGAAATTGTACAGGGACCTCTCCCTTCATATATATATATATATATATATATATATATATATATATATATTTGTGTTTGTTACCTTAATCATACACTTATTAAAATTGAGTCACTTTTTAGCATTAATGAATTTAAGATCAATTTGTCACATGTTTAACATTTAAAATAATAGTGACACGAACATGTGAAGGGAGATGTCCGCTATAATTTCTTCTAGGAAGTGAAGAAAAGGGATTTGTGGGTTTGCGTATCCTCCACTTCTGTGCTGTCACGAGGGCCATAACGTTCATTGGCGCATGATGAATATCACTAATTATATTTTTTTCTTTTGATTTTGGTTTATGATTTAGGATAATCTAATATATTAATGAGAGTATGAATTTTATAATTTGAATTTGAATGGATTTGAACAAAATTTAATGTAATTTTATATTACATTTTGTTCAAATCTAAGGTCACTCCAAACATTGGATGATAATATTTCCCATTAGATTTGAGAAGGTTGAGTAATGTTTAATTGTAAAAATTAATTTTTATTTTTTTATTTTTAAATATTTAAATAATAACAAAAATTGCACCTTATTTTTCAGTTTTTTAAGCTTAATATTTGAAAAAAATAAATTTACAAATTTGGAAACTACTATGGTATTTTTGTAATTAATTTTAAAACTAGAAACAAAAAATAAAAAATTGCTTTTTTGTATGTACACAATTCAATAGTGGCAAGGCCATAATCATAAAATGTGAAAGTAAATTGCTCTACCTATGTGCAAGTTTTGTAGATGAAGACATTGTGAGGAACGTTAACTCATTAATATTTTAATTAGCTTGTCATTGTCCTACTAAAACTCTTGTTTGTAAAGTCTTTTTAGAATTAGTTCATTGGTCTTAATTTCTTTCTCGTATGAAAGTCCAGCTGCTCATTCTAAATTTACAATTTGCATCTTTGGTTGGCATCATCCGTGGGAGTAGAGTGAGCATAATTCGGTTTTAACCGAATTATTCGACCAAATTCGATCAGTTTGGTTCGATTAATTTTTAATTTGGTAAATTCGATTATTCAATTTTGGTTCGACTATGGAGAAAGTGAATTTCAATTAACCGATTTAACTGAATTATGTAATTGATTAATATTATAGTAATGATGTGACTAGTGAATACTAGTCAACATATTTTGAAAATTTTACCTAAGGGGGAAATATTTAAATATAATTATTGTCATTGTTTTAATCAAAGGAGTTGAGAAAAAGCTTAATTAGCATGGAAAATAGGGTGGGTAGGGGCTGAAAAAATGTGTTCAGAGACGGAAAAAATATGGTCAAAGATAAAGGAAAAGGTCCCTTTTGTCTTTTACGTTGATCTTTTTACTTGGTCAAAAAAATATAATATTAGTCCAACTTAATATTAATAATTAAAAAGTAGGCACACTTATTCATAAGGATAGAATGGTCATTTTTTGCCATTAAGACAAGATCAGTGAAAAAACTAATTAATTTTAATATTTTAAAGTATGAGATCACACACGAATATCGTGGGACTTATATTATTCTAATGTTAATTTTCGTTAATATGATGGTGTTCAAAATTTTTTAGGTACTTGATTAATTCATTTTATTTGTTTTTCTCAATTTAAATATTATGTCTAATTAGAAAGTCGTGGCCACAAAAATGTGAACCGCCAGTATAATTTATCGCGCAAACAGCTCATCTCTCTACTCAAAATGAAAAAGGGTCGGAGGAGGGATTTAGTCCTTTTGAGGAAATTTTAGATTAAAGTTTTAAGAATAATTTAGGATTCTAACCCTAATAGTACTCTATGGAGTTTTTATACATGGGAAATTCTTCAGCGTATATAACATACGTGAACTAAACATATCATTACCCTCTTATTTGATGAATCTAACGATTAAGATAGTGTTTGAAAATATGAATTTCGAGACTTGGATTTGAATTTGTATGTATTTAGAAAAAATTCAATAAAATTTTATATAACATTTTATGTAAATCTATATAAATTTAAATTCAAGTCCAGAACTTCGTACTCTCAAACATAAGATAAATGTGCATGAGATTTGCTAAATAGACAGTGATGATGTGTCCAATACTCAATAGCCTCGGCACATTCTAGGAAATTTACATGCTATAAAAAATGAATTATTGGATTAGTTATTATTTTAATAAAAGGAGTTGAGAAGATAGCTTAAGCATGGAAAGATGAAAATGGGGTGGGTAGGGCTTGGAAAAATTTGTTCAAAGATAAACAAAAAGGTCCCTTTTGTTTTTTATGTTGATGTTTGAAATTGAGATAAGTCCAATGCCCACCTTTTCTTACTTGTCCATTAGAAGCAGCTACTATACTTTATTATTTTATGGTGAGAAAATGAAAGATGAGGAAAAGAAAGAGATAAAGAGTATGACAGGCCACCAAACCATATGAAATTTAGATTCTTTAACATTGTGTTCTTCAAAATCTCATTCAATTCACAAGTCATTTTCTTCATCTTGGGATTGGAGATTGGAATTTTTCATTGCAGCTGCATGTAATAGTGTAACTAAAGTCAAATAAATATTGGATCATGTTTGGCTTCTAGAATGGGAGTTAGAAAAGGAATAGGACCAATATTTGAATGAAAAATGTTAAGATTGGAAAAAATAATTTTCTCTATTAATTTCCATACATTACAAGGATTACAAGAGTATATATATACTTTGACTTTAGTATTTATGATATAGCTTTAATTTTTGGAGAGGCAAAATCACAATCTGGGAAATTCTGCAGCCCTTCTGCAGTTAGCTATAAAATCTTGTATCGATTATCTTCATGTGCTTGAAGCAGCTTCTGGTTTCCCTCCATGTCCTGCTCGTCCATCTACTTTTGTCAGTTCATTCTTTTCTGCTTCTTGCCCATCAGGCTTTGTCACTTCTAGATCTTCATCGTCACTATCTTCAGGATCACCCACCAAATTTTGAGAAATCCATCCCTCCGAAATCCAAGTCACCAACGCCATTATCTTCATCTTCATCCACCCATTTGTCCCAATCAACTTTTATGTAATGTGGTGGCTTCCCATCTGCACGCAATAGTTTCTTCCACCATTTCTTCTCTGCTTTCTCAACCACACAAAATACACTTCTAACGCCTATATTAACTTTGCTTTCCTACACATTCACCTTATCAAAAAGTTCCAACTTCAGTTCGTAAAAGTGGTCTTCTGTTCCACCAGTAGCAGAAAAATTAACCACTCCTTCTGGCTCCAGATTGGCCTTAGCATTTTTTGCATCCGGTATATATAAATATATATGATGAAATCAAATAATAAATTTGATTTTGTTCCCATTAATTTCACCACACTCTAAAGTACCTTTGAAAACCCTAATCCCTGCCCCCCACAAAGCATGGCGCGGTGGAAAGGCATCAGCACGTAAGAAGGAGCATCAAAGGTTCATTTCCAAGTAAATACACTCACGGAGCTAGCGATACCTGTGGATGGTGAGAATTTAGTCTGTGAGCCAGTGGAGACCGTAAATGGTGAGAGTTCACTCTGTAAGCCAATGGGGACCGTGGATGGTGAGAGTTCTCTGTGAGCTAGCAGGGACCGCAGATGGTAATGAAAATGTATTTCGGGGGTCGGGTTGACCGAACGTCCAACTGATGCATGGAAGCCGTGTCCGCATTCCGGATTTTACCTGATCAGCGAGACCAAGGGGAGGACGCTAATCCGTAGGTTTGGTGTCGCACTAAGGGATCCAAATGGTCAAAAAAAAAAAAAAAAAACCCCTAGTCCCTAACATAGTTTTTTCCCCACATTTTAAATAGAACATGCACGAAAGTTGAAGTTAACTTAACTTATTTTTGTAGGATAAAGATCTATTTATTGCAAAAATTGTTTTATTTTTTTAATTTTTATAAAGTTACAAAAATACCATCATGTTTTCAAATGTTTTACATTTTTATAGAAAGATATGAAAAATATTTTTTATTATTATTTTCTATTTTTTAAACATAAATGTTGAAAACTAAAAATAACATAATAGTTTTGTATTACTTGAAAAATTGATAACCAAGTCTTAAGTCTCAACATATGTGGATAATTAATTGAATTCAATTTTAGTAATTTATATGATCGGTGACTATTACTTAATATTTGAAAAAAAAAAAAAAAAAAACTAACTTGTTTGAATGAATAGACACTTATCCTATATTTGAGAGCATGAATTTCTTAATTTGGATTTGAATTTGGACGAATTTATATATATATATATATATAATATAATATAAATTGTATTTAGTTTGTTTTCTAAATCCACATAAATCTAAATTCAAGGCTTGAAATCTTGAACACTATCTTAGGTTTAAAATTTTTCTTTTTTAAACCAAAAACTAAAAGCTATATGACCATTAAGTCATAAGATGTTTATGAAGAAACAAGGCTTTTAGCTTGGGGCAGTCAACCGGCCCTCAAAAAGTGGTCAACTGGTCTAGCCAACTTTGCCTACAATGATATTGTTGTAGGGTAAAAATAGCAAGGATGCTCCTTCGACTCCCGTTGACCTGAAAGAGGAGGAAAATAAAGGCTTGGAGGACCTCGGGTGTATTCCAGGGGATCACTCCGATGCCTAAGTAAGAGGAATGCTTTTAGAGAGACTGAATGCAACAGTATAATTGTGTTGAATGACTTACCTTTACCTTTTCTCCAAATCCCTTTTTATAGGGGCTCGAGTTGACCGCAGGTTGGCTCGAATTTATTGCACGGGAGCGTGGATCGCTCTCTAGCAATAAGTGCGTGCACCTATAACTCGGTTATTAAGGCCGTTGACGTGGATCTCTCCTCCTCTTTATTAGGTTGGAGCTAATCACTCGTCAGAATGTCAGACCTAGAGAAGGTGCAAGATAGGCGTTGACCTACCCTCATTAGTTAGATTGTTTTGGGCATATCAGATATAATTTTTCTTTCAAACGGCTAGCATGAGGTTGACCAAGCTTTGTAAGCAGTTGACTGACCTGTACTGAAAACTTTTCTATGAGACATAAAATGACTAGCTTTTCTCTAATATATATGCCCTCTAAAGCCTAGAGGATGTTAGAGAAGATACTTGTATTGAATTGTCAAGTGCCTAAATATTTTATTCTCTCTTAATCTCTCTTGTGCCATCTTTTGAATATTCCTAGAGAGTTTGTCTTGAGCTTAACTTGTAAATCATTCCTTTTGAGAATATTTGATTTGTAATTTCTCTTTTGCAAAATTAGTTTCCTTTTCTCTATAGAAAACAAAAAGGTAAAAGCTGTCCTTACTGCCGTTAAAGCAAGGGGTTTAGTGAACCTTAAAGAGGTTAACCTTGAGAGAGTGGATGTAGGTTGGGCTGTCAAACCACTATAAACTTGTTTGCAATCTCTTTTCTCTGCTCTCCTTTTATTTAAATTGTTCTTTAACTGTATATGTGTTTGAACTATGTAATTTGCCTTAAATTTTCAAATCAAGTACTTTTAATTTTTAAACTCAATTCACCTCGCCTCTTGGGTTGCCTTTGGGCCAATAATTGATATGAGAGCCTAGCTCTAATTTTTTGACTTAATAATCTTAAAGGATCTACAACAACCAACACTTTTTCATTTGAGGGATCTTCCACCATTAGACTACCATTCTTTGATGGAAATAATTTTATTTATTGGAAGTCTAGGATGAGTATATACATTTTCTTTTGATTTTGAAATATGAAATATTGTCCAAGAAGGTATACTCCACCAACTATGGTGGAACATGGAGAGACCATGCCTAAATTTAGATATAGGTAGAATATAAATGAAAGACATATGCATATCATTAATTTAAAAGCTATACGCAGACTATATAGTGCCTTAGATCATTAATTTTTTTTTTTTTAACAAAATCTCCATTTGTGATACAATTAAGAATATTTGGAATGGTTTTGAAATGTTATATATGTTAGAAAATTTTAATTTCCTATTGTGGGCTCACATATTTAAAACCAATTATATTATAGGGCCATTTTGACATCTATTGGGTATGAGCTTTGCAATGTGTAGAAACCCAATACTAAGTTAATTTAGGATTGATAAGCTTCTAAAATAACTTAGTATATAAGGAAAACCTATTAGGGTTATGGTCCTCAAGTCAAATAAGAAATAGTTTCACGTTCTTTCTTTTCCCATCTAAAGAGAAGAACACAAGTGAGACACTTAAGGATTTGACCGTGGAAGGTCAAAACTCTCCGCTAAAGGTTGTTGAGCAAATCAAAGCAAACACATTTATGGATCTAGGTATTTATTCCGCGTTTAGTTTTCTTAATTGAATAACATGATGATCTTGGGTTATTAGATTTTATGGATTAAAGTTATTTTTAACAAGTGGTATTGGAGCCTAATCATGTTGTTGATTAAGAAACCGTGCATGATATGATTTATGAATGATATTGATTGTATTAAAACCCTAGATCTAGGTTTTGCATAATAAAGTTTAAAGAAAACCTAAATTTGATGTGTTGTTGCATGATTTTATGGATCATCATGTTTTAGAATTAAAGGAATTTTATTCGCCATGGTTAAAATATGTTTTTATAGCCCTAATTTGGGTTTTTTTAAAGTTTGGATCGTTTTGGAGTAATTCCAATAAAAAAAAAATTTTAAGGGAATTGTTCAGGGCCCGCAGGCTAAAAAAAAAAAAAAGGACTTCAAGCTTCGGCGCTTGTGAAGGAAATTTTGTTTTTCTTTCTAAGGTAATTTGTATATGTCTAGTGTTTCAGTATAAGTATATTGAAGTAATAATTTGCCAAACTAACCTTTATTATGTAAATGCATTTATATTGAAACATTAGGGATGTATGTGTATTGTTTGTGTGAGTAATGATCGGCCCAAAGGAAGGTCATTGCTAGGCCAAAAAACTTGTATACTTGCGGTGATAAATAAGTCATGATTGTTAGGTTATCCATGTGAATAATAAGTCGGTCCAATGAAAGGCATTTGGTAGGACTTATTGTAAGTATTTGATCACTGCATGAAGAATACCACTAACAAGTTAATATTTCTGTCCAAAGATAGAATATTAATGTTGTACTAGGTATATTCAATTGGGGCCCACTTTTATTTGTTAATATACTTGTCATGTATATATGGAATTGATTTAGGAATATAATATGACTTGTATATTATAACTAAGCATGTTGTTTGGTTTTTTTTTTGCATTTAGTTACTGCATCTGTGATCTTGTGCTATGGACAGAATGGCCTCCTGCCCTTACAGATACAAGTACTTCTGATATGAAGAGGGACTTGGAGAGGAGGGAGCATTCTAATCGCTCGCATGAGCCTAATGATCATGAAACGCTCTATTCCAAAAGTATTTAGGGGCGCAATCTCCGATGAGGATGATGCTAAGGTATTCCTTGAGGAACTACAGAAACTATAATGACCCGAAAAATAATGGTATTTAAATACTAAAGAGGGGGGGGGGGAAATGGAAACGGAAACAGAAGGAGGTAGCAGACTTCGTCAACGAACGCTTTGCATTTGTCGACGATGTTGCATTTTGGATTTAATAACCTAAAAAATTTACATAGGGCCTCATCGGCAAAGCCACGCCTCGTCAACGAGAAGATACCAAGAGGGGTTTTTAGGCAATCTGAAATTCATTGACGAGGAAGGAGGGTTCGTCGACGAAATTCCTTAAGGACTCATTGACGAGATGACGTGTCTCGTCGACGAATCCGATTCTATAAGTAGTGAAAACACGAATTTTTAACAAAATTCCAGCGCAAGAAAACCTTTCTCTCTCTTTAAAACGTCTTCCTCCCCTTCTCTCTTCGATTCTGGTCCCATTTCTCGCTGGATTGAAGATTTGAGGCCACCATGACGCTCCTGGTGAAATTCTTTGCAAGTCTGCCGGGGCTGATCGTGGGGGAAGTTGGTTTAAAATTCATCCTAAATTCAGGGTAAGATGTTTTATTCAAAATTTTTTTTCCCTGTAGTTATAGGAAATGTTGTATGTAGGAAAATACTGATGTTTTGTTTTGGGGGATGTTGTTTTGAGGGTGTTGAGTGAAGAACCCTGCGGGTATAAGGCTAGAGTATAGTAGGGATTTTTCAGAGATAAGGTAAGGGAAATATGCTATGCTAGGAAATTTGAATATGTTAATAGAAATTTTACCAACATGTATGTATACCAGTTATTATGTAGTTTTTCAGAATATGTGTTCTTAAAGTATGTGTGGTCTGAGTAGATAATATTTGATGTAGAACTTTATACAGTTTTTCTAATATATGAAGTTATACAGAACATACAAATATAGCCAGATATTCACAGAGATTATACAGACAGATATACGTACATATACAGCTTTTATTCAAATAGTTTCACAAAACAGATATATATACATATATATATATATATATATATGTATACAGATATTTACTCAAGTCAGTATGTTATAGTTTTATACAGATCAGTATATTACAGATGTTTATCTAGAATAGTATAGTACAGTTTTACTTATATCAGCATATAGAGCATTTGCAGTATGCCATGTTTCCTATTACCATAACATTCAGAGTATACAGATAGAGTATATAGATATATCTTTTATAGACAGATATACAGAGATAGCATCAAGATGCTACAGATACAGCATATAGAGATTACAGAATTTACAGTACAGAAAGATAACATTATGGTAATTTTGGAAACATGATGAAAACAGTAAAATATATATATCAGATCCCTGAGGAATGATTACAGACAGATACAGATAAAGAATACAAAGCACGGTACTGTTGCTATATACAAAATAGAGTGCAACCATATATCTCAGATAGTGTGTAGGTACCGTCAAACTGTGTTCGGAGAGGATGCAGCTCCCCAGTTTATTGGGTTGAGGGGGCCAGTTTGCCAAAGTAGTAGCAAGTCCCGAGCTTAGGAGTGGATGCAGTTTGGCCGAGCTTAGTATGAAATTTTTGTAAACATAGATTCGATTTTAGAGACATTATAATTGTACGAGAAACATCGCCAGGCAAATTTGAAATGTGACTCCATTGCATGTTGGATTGATTAAGGCAAAGGTGATTTTTCGCCCTTGATATTTTGCTGTTCGTGACATTAATCCTTGCATAATACTTACAGACCTTCAACAAGCCACAATACTAGTTTTTATTACAAATACACAATACATTCTACCAATTCATCTCTTTACATTCTACCATATTGTTCATAAAGTTACACCCCTAATTAAACCCCTAGATACCCTCTACCCCATTATTCATTTATAGTATACCATTCATAGAGCTACACCAATAAACCCCTACATATCCCTATAATTATTCAAAACAAGAATGCTAATCATTATTGACCTTGCTGAGTAGAGAGTAGAATAGAGCAATGCATGAAGAATAGTGCGCATGCACATATGATTTCCTCTTCTTTTTATTGAGCATGCGTCTTCCTTAAACTCGATCCAATATCAAAAGCCTAGGACTCGACCAAGCACATCAAGCAATAGCTGAGGCGCACTGAGTTGCGGATAATGCCCCGGGAACTCGACCATCTCCACTGTTGATTCTCCGCCAATCTTGTCATGCATGTAGTGGGCGACTGAGATGGGAACTCCAGCATCGTTGGCAGTCTGTATGATGGTGCATGGGATGACGACCTTGGGCAGGACGTCTCGGTAGTCACCGTAAAAGATGGTTTTAGCGACGGAGAGGGTGACTTTAGGTCGCATTCTTTTGAGGCTTGCATAGAACAAATTGACAGAGGGCAAGTCATGCGCACCCACAACGAAAGTGCTAAAAAATGAAGCCCACTTGTCGTAATCTAATTCTAATCTAGTGAGCATCTCCTCGACATTTGACTTCTCAAAGCCCCCCTCGTAATCTTCTAAATTTATGTACCTATTCATATACATATATAGGTATACACACATAACGTACAACATGAGAATGAGAATGAATCTATATACATTTATTTATTTAGTTGTGGGCTTTAATTTGGTGTTTATGATGTATATTTGTGTGATTTTGGAAAATTTGTATGCACAAAATAGGGAAAATTTCATTTGAAATTTTTTAATCAATTTACTAACTTATTTATGATTTGAAAATTTTATTCTAACTACGGTATGTGAATCTCTAAAAAAGAAATTGGAATAAGTAGAATTTCTATTCTCTTGCGATATGAGAAATTATTAGATACATCGGGCGTATACACCAGATTTATTATAATTTCGCCACATATATGCATTTAATTAATTTAGATAGTTTTTTCTACGCATGGCAAAATCATGTTAGATGCAATATATACACCTGATGTATCTGATATTTTTTTCCCCTAAATATACAGTTTACAACCTTATTTTCTTTTATATATTTGCCATAGGCTTTCTAAAATTATTGATAGTTTTTCAAGTTTTTTTTTTTTTAATAGTTATGAGTATGGGCTTGCAAAAATTAATGAGAAGATATCTTAGAAATTGTTAATTTACAAATGTAATCATTGCTTGAATTTTTTATTTATTGTGGAATGTGAATTTATAAATAATAAAAAAAAAACACACACACAAAAGGAAATTTTTTTGGAATAAAATAAAGCAAATTGAAAGTGCATATCCTTCCTTTCAATATATAATAGTTGATATAGTACAATTTGCCTTTTAGGGGACATCCACTTATTAGGGTTTGAGTCGAATTCAAAGTTGGAGGAGGGTTGAAAAAGAATATGCGAAAGAAAATGAGTTATTTCTCTTTTTATGGCCTAAGTCTAATGAATATTTGATAAACGTTACTTCACTAATTGGCTCAAACAATGGTCAACCAATTAATATAAGTTTGAGTGTTTTTTATATTACATTTTGCATTTATATTTTACACGCAAAAGAACTAATATATAATTTTATAATTTTAACTTCTAAAGAAGGAATTTTGAAATTTTAATTAGTTTATCTTTTTTAAAACTATGTTGGATAAGTTATTTGAATTTAAAAATATTAAACTATGTTTGATTTATTTTATGATTTGTTTAGTCATTAAATTTGCATGAAAATTACATCTAATAAATATTTTTTAGTATTATAATTATTATATATTTTAATGATTTATTATCAAATTTTATTTTTCATATATATATTTTTACAAAATTTAAAATAATAATAGGTTTTTTTTTTTTTGTTATGTCGATGTCAGTTGGTTGATTTAAAGTGATTAGACTAGATAGATCAATTAATTTGAAAACCAATTAGTTCTTTGAATTACTTAGTTCAAGACACTGTGTAGATCAATTTTTTCAATTTAATTATTAAACAATGTTGTTTTAAAATATCATTTTATTACAGCTAAAATTAAAATTTATTTCACATATGCATAGCTACAGACTAATTATCAATTAATGGAAGGTTCATTTTGTAAATAAATTAAAATTTAGGGGGTTTTGTGATAGCTTTTGAAAATACAGGAAGTGAAGTGTCATTTTTAAAAAAAATTAGAGGATATTACTGAATTTTACTCTATTTTAAATAATATAATTACACATAACAGTGACATTTTAGTAGTAGAAAGAATTTACAATATTCAAAAATTTGGATCCTCGTGAATTAACAATATTCATTCATTTGCTTAGGCTTTTTGCCCGAGGGGAAAATATTTTTTTATTTTTTTGTTTTCCATTGTTTCACACAAAGAAAAAATATATATTTTAGTTGAACATATATTTCAATTGAAAAATAATGTCCCTAAATAAAGAAACTAAACTTTTCCTCTTAACCTTTAAACTTAAAAGGAAGATTATTATAATGGTTCTCAAAAAATAACTTTCCAATTTTCTATTGAAAATATTTTTTGCCTACCCAAATAATTAAAGCCATAATCTAAACAATAAAGTCTAAAATAATCATTTTGATAACATTGGTCGGTTGCGAGAGATGAACTTAGCAACGTAATTAAATCACAATTTTATGTAATTAACTCATAAATTTTTTTATTATTGAGTTTTGGTATGAACAACCAACATGATATTTTAGCCATTTTGATAATATGATTTCGTTGACCGATGAGTTAAATAATTAGATAATTAACTTTTTCAAAAATTAGGAATTGTTTGGTATCACCGTAAAAAATTATAAAAATAAAAAATGAAAATTAGTAACGTAAATTAAAAATCAAAAACCACAAAAGTATTTAATAAAAATATTCATTTTCTTTTGAAATCAAATAATATTATAAAAATATGATTAAAATAAAAAATTACAAATAATTTCAATAAAATAAAAGTATTATAATTATTTTACTTAATTTCGAAATTTACTTTAGAATAAATTTTTTTTGGACATGACAATTAAAAAATAGTAAAATAGTAATTGGCTTTATTATTATTATTATTATTATTATTATTTTGTAATTTATGCATATTTTATTTTAATTATATTTAAATTCATACAACTATTTAATTTTAATTTCAATTTAAAAATGTGTAAAATGAATGATTTAATCTAAAAAATCTATTTCTGAATATTGAAATTTTTGACAACAAACAGCCAAACAATTAAAAATCATAAAATCTGATTTTCAGTTTTTTGGTAAATAGTTGAAAGCCAACAATTGAAATAAGAAAACTAATAATATAAGTAAACATATTTTTGTAACTTTTTTACTGTATAAAATTTTTAAAAATAAAATAAAAATAGCAACAATACCAAACAGATCCTTAGTTATCCAATGGTTCACAAAGGAGGCATATCGTGAACAACCAAATAAAAGTAGGGGAAGGGAAATTTTTATTATATCCTAAAGAAACATATATTCCTGCTTCTATTAAAAAAAAAAATTCTGCCAAAGAAAAGATGAGCTCGTATTAAAGAAAAAAAAAAAAAAGCGCTCGAAGAGAGGAGGAGAGATATTAACAACTTAATAACAAAAAAAAAGCAAATTAAAAATGGATACCTTGGAGAAGCTCCGATGAGCACAAGCCTCTTAAAGAGTTCGGGTCTTTTAACGGAAGCAATGCATCCAATCATGCCGGACATGGAGTGTCCGACGAAAACGGAGGGTCCAAACCCGACCTCGTCCACCAGAGCTATCAAGTCGTCGGCAAAAGCTCCAAGCGAGGAATGCTTCTCCGGGTCGAACAGGGTCGGATCCTCGACGGCGCCCGAGAAGGCCCAGTCAAAGAGGAGAACGCGGAAGTGTCCGGCCAGGGCCGGGAGGATTTTGGCCCAAAAGGACTGGTCTGCTCCATACCCGTGACCCAGAATTATGGATTCAATGCCCGACCCGACAATGGTCGCTTTCATGGCCGCTGCCAGCTGCCCCTTTTCTACCTCCATCTTAACTCTATGAAGAGGAAAGAGAAAGAAGAAGAAGATGAAGATGGAGATGATGAATGTGTAGGAGGAGAAGAAGAAGCGGTAGGCAGCGGAAAGAGTAATGCAGGGGATATGTTATATAGGAAACAGAGGGACTCTTCCTTTGGTTAATGGGAGTTCTTCTCATCAATTATTGCTTTATTAAGATATTTATGTAAGTATCTATTCATGAATTGATTTAAATTATTCATATTTTTGGATAGATCTTGAATTTAGATAAGATGCAGTAAAAAATTGTATTAAAAATTTTCTAAATTCAAATGTAAGACATGCAATACATACTTCCAAAACGCAGAGTCAGTTTCAAGTGTCGACGAAAGCTAATGGTTGGCTGGAAGCAGTTGTAGGGATAAATATAATGCTAGAATTCTTTGACATTTCAAATTAAAATAAATGAATAAACAAAATACAATAGAGTTTGCAGAGTGTTTTTGTTTTATAAAGTACTTTTCATTATTAGGCACCCAGACCAGTGAGAAATTATACAGGTACCTCTTACCTTAATTATACACTTAATAAAAATAAGTCACTTTTTGATATTAATGAATTTAAAATCAATTTGTCACATGTTTAATATTTAAAAAAATAGTCACACGAACACATGAAGGGAGATGTCCGCTATAATTTCTTATAGAAAGTGGAGAAAAGGAATTTGTGGGTTTGTATATCCTCCACTTCTGTGCTGTCACAAGGACCATAATGTTCATTGACGCATGATGAATATCATTAATTATATTTTTCCATTTAATTTTGGTTTATGACTTAGGATAATCTAATATATTAACGAGAATATAAATTTGAATTTGAATTGATTTGAACAAAATTTAATATAATTTTATATTACATTTTGTTCAAATCTAAGGTCACTCCAAACATCGGATGATAATATTTCCCATTAGATTGGAGAAGGTTGAGTGATGTTTAATTGTGAAAATTAATTTTTATTTTTTTTATTTTTAAATATTTAAATAATAACAAAAAGTGCACCTTATTTGTCAGTTTTTTAAGCTTAATATTTGAAAAAAAATAAATTTACAAATTTGGAAACTAATATGATATTTTTGTAATTAATTTCAAAACTATAAACAAAAAATAAAAAATTGCTATTTTGTATGTACAAAATTCGATAGTGGCAAGACCAGAGTCATAAAATGTGAAAGTGAATTGCTCTACGTATGTGCAAGTTTTGTAGATGAAGACATTGTGAGGAACGTTAACTCATTAAATCTTAATTAGCTTGTCATTGTCCTACTAAAATTCTTGTTTGTAAAGCCTTTTTAGAATTAGTTCATTGGTCTCAATTTCTTTCTCGTATGAAAGTTCAACTGCTCATTCTAAATTTACAATTTGCATCTTTGGTTGGCATCATCTCTGGGAAAAGAGTGAGCATAATTCGGTTTTAACCGAATTATTCGACCAAACTCGATCAGTTTGGTTCGATTAATTTTTAATTTGGTAAATTCGATTATTCAATTTTGATTCGACTATGTAGAAAATAAATTTCAGTTAATCAATTTAACCGAATTATGTAATTAATTAATATTGTGGTAGTGATGTGGCCAATGAATACTGTTCAACATATGTTGAAAATTTTACCATGCTCTAAAAGGGAAATATTTAAATATAATTATTTTCATTGCTTTAATAAAAGGAGTTGAAAAAAAGCTTAATTAGCAGGGAAAATGTGGCGGGTAGGGGCTGGAAAAATGTGTTCAGAGACAGAAAAAATATGGTCAAAGATAAAGGAAAAGGTTTCTTTTGTCTTTTATGTTGATCCTTTTACTTGTCAAAAAAATATAATATTAGTCCAACTTAAAATTAATAATTAATAAGTAGGCACACTTATTCATAAGGATAGAATGGTCATTTTTTGCCATTAAGAGGAAAAAACTAATTAATTTTAATATTTTAAAGTATGAGATCACACACGAATATGGTGGGACTTATATTATTCTAATGTTAATTTTTGTTAATATGATGGTGTTCAAAATTTTTTAGGTACTTGATTAATTTATTTTATTTATTTTTCTCTGTTTAAATATTATGTTTAATTAGAAAGTCAGGCCACAAAAATGTGAATCCCTTCATCTAATTAGCCAGTATAATTTATCGCGCAAATAGCTCATCTCTCTACTCAAAATGAAAAGGGTCGGAGGAGGGATTTAGTCTTTTTGAGGAAATTTTAGATTAAAGTTTTAAGAATAATTTAGGATTCTAGCCCTAATAGTACTCTATGGAGTTTTTATACATGAGAAATTTTTCAGCGTATATAACATACATGAACTAAACATATCATTACCCTTTTATTTGATGAATCTAATGATTAAGATAGTGTTTGAAATATGAATTTTGAGACTTGGATTTGAATTTGTATGTATTTAGAAAAAATTCAATAAAATTTTATATAACATTTTATGTAAATCTATATAAATTTAAATTCAAGTCCTGAACTTTGTACTCTCAAACATAAGGTAAATGTGCATGAGATTTGCTAAATAGACAGTGGTGATGTGCCCAATACTTAATAGCCTCGGCATTCTAGGAAATTTACATGCACTAAAAAAATGAATTATTGGATTAGTTATTATTTTAATAAAAGTAGTTGAGAAGATAGCCTAAGCATGGAAAAATGAAAATGGGGTGGGTAGGGCTTGGAAACATTTGTTCAAAGATGAACAAAAAGGTCCCTTTTGTCTTTTATGCTGATCTTTGAAATTGAGATAAGTCCAATACCCACCTTTTCTTACTCGTCCATTTGAAGCAGCTACTATACTTTTTTATTTTATGGTGAGAAAATGAAAGATGAAGAAAATAAAGAGATAAGAGTATGACAAGCCACCAAACCATATGAACTTTAGATTCTTTGACATTGTGTTCTTCAAAATCTCATTCAATTCACAAGTCATTTTCTTCATCTTGGGATTGGAGATTGGAAATTTTCATTGCAGCTGCATGTAATAGTGTAACTAAAGTCAAATAAATATTGGATCATGTTTGGCTTCTAGAATGGGAGTTAGAAAAGGAGTAGGACGAATATTTGAATGAAAAAAGTTAAGATTGGAAAAAATAATTTTCTCTATTAATTCCCATACATTACAAGAATTATAAGAGTATATGTATACATGAAAGAATTTAAAAATGGAAAGTGTAAAGTGTATATTGCTCTAATATTCCCCCTCAAGTTAGAGCATGCAGATCTGTAATGCCCAACTTGCGTGATAAGTTTTGAAAATGGTTACGACCCAAACTTTGGTGAAGATATCGGCAAGCTGACTGTGGGAAGGAATATGCTTAGTGAAAAACAGGCCAGCCCGTAACTTGTCACGAACAATATGACAATCGATTTCTATATGTTTGGTATGTTTATGGAAAACTGGATTTTGGGTAATGTGAAGAGCCGCTTGATTATCACAATATAAGAGCATAGGCTGGGAATGTGGTACACCAAGATCATTTAAAAGAGATTTGAGCCATGTCAGTTTACAGGTAGTGGAAGCAAGCGCTCGGTACTCAGCTTCAGCGGAGGAGCGAGAGATTGTAGTTTGCTTCTCAGTGCGCTAGGAAATTGGACTAATGCCCAGCTGAATGAAAAAACCAGTTGTGGAGTGGTGGGTGAGAGGACAACTAGCACAATCCAAATCAGAATAGGCTGAGACTTGAAGAGTATTGGCGGTAGGAAAAAATAAGCCCTAACCTGAAGATGCCTTAATGTATCAAAGAACACGTACAACAGTATCATAATGTGGTTGTCTAGGCTGGTGCATAAATTGACTGAGAATGTTGACCGAAAACACAATGTCAGGATGAGTGATGGGAGATATATTAAACGTCCAACGAGTTGCCGAAACGAGCTTGGATCAGAGAGAAGATCACCATCAGTATTATTGAACTTGAGATTTTATTCCATGGGAAAGTGGGTAGGACGAGCACCAAGATGACCGCTATCAGTGAGGATGTCAAGAGCATATTTGCGTTGATTAAGAAATATGCCGATGGGAGAGCGAGCAACTTCGAGGCCAAGGAAATATTTTAATTTTCTAGGATCCTTTAGTTTGAATTTCTGAGCAAGCATGACTTTGAAAGTGCTAATATCAGAGAGATCATTACCTGCCATGAGAATGTCATCAACACAAACAAGTAAGAAAGTAAACAACTGACCCTGAGAATGAGTGAAAAGGGAATGGTCGGCCTGAGAAAAGCATTGTTGACGTGCAATTGAAGGAGATGTCAATTCCGAGTTGCAGCCATGACAAGAACACACCTAACAGTAACGAGTTTAGCAACAAGAGCAAAAGTGTCATGATAATCCAAACCTTCTACCTGAGTGTAGCTCTTGGCCACTAAGCGAGCTTTGTGTCGCTCTATGGATCCATCGGCCTGAAGTTTTGTTTTAAACATCCATTTATAGCCAATTGGTTTTTTTCCAGGTGGAAGGTGTTGAAGAACCCATGTATTATTATTTTCTAAGGATTGGATTTCAGAACCCATGACATCATGCCAATGTGGGTGCAGCACAGCCTGAGAATATGAGGTGGGTTCGGGATGTTGGGACATGACATAAAGAAAAGCCAAATGTTGGTTAGAGAAACGATGATAAGATAAAAAGGAGGAAAGACAATGAACCGTACTTGAGGAACATCTTGAAACTTGTGAAGCCGTAGAGGACTTTGGTAAGGTAGGGCAGAGATAATCAGTCAAGTAAGAGGGATGTGTGACAACTCGTTTGGGCCATGAAGAGGTGGGTGGAGGGGGTGAAGGTGGAGGTGGAGGTGTCAGGGAGGAGACCAAGGAAGAAGGATGGAGAGATGAGGGGTTAGGGTTAGGTGTGGATGGTGGAGGAGGTAAAGTGTAGGAAGGATGTATATCAGGAATAAGAAGGGGAATGATTGAAGAAGATGTAGGAGTGGAAGAGATGAGATGATAGGGAAAAACATTTTCTTCAAAAGTGACATCACGAGAGATGAAATTTTTTTTGTTTTCAAGATTGTAGACACGAAAAGCCTTATGATGAGTAGGATAACCTAAGAAAACACATTGAAGAGCATGGGGAGAGAATTTATCGCGGTGTTGACGAGCAGTTTGGGCATAGTACAAGCACCCAAACACTCGTGTGTATAGGACGGTGGTTTCTGAAAAAGAAGTTCATAAGGGGACTTATGATTGAGGCTGGGTGAAGGAGTGCGGTTAATTAAATAAGTGGCTGTGAGAATGCATTCACCCCAAAAGGAGATGGGAAGATTAGCTTGCAAATGCAAACACCGAGCCACATTAAGAAGATGGCGATGTTTATACTCGGCAACACCATTCTGTTGAGGTGTATCCACATATGTGCGCTCATGACACTACAAAAAATAAAGTTATTAGTGACGGTTTTGAATTAGTCATTATATCTACCGTTACTAATACTTATTAGTGACGAATTTTTCAAACCGTCACTAAAACTCTTTAAAAAAAAAAAAGCAATTATTAGTGACGGTTTTGAAACCTTTACTAATACATAAATTGGAAATTGTCACTAATAATTTTAAATTAATTTTTTTCCAATTATTAATTCCTATAAAAAATATGTAATTACATTTTTGTATACGTAACATTAAAACATAATTGCTAAAAAATTCATAAATTATTCAAAATTCAAATTCAAATTCAAATTTAAATAAAAATACAAATATATTATACAAATTCAAATTCAAATTCAAATATATTATACAAATTCAAATTTAAATACAAATACATTATACAAATTCAAATTCAAATACATTATCCTTCCCTTGCTCCCTCGATCTCTGCCACAAAAACATCACAAAGGCGACAATCACAGCCACCGAGGTCATCACGATCACCACCGCCCAGTCGGACTCCATCGACACCCACAACGCTGCCTGGATCGACCTAAATATATCATGGATCCACCATGATGGTTATGCGAGCTTCACTAGTACTGAGAAACCATAGCTACATGGACGACTATGGCTTACTACAGCGTTATCCTCGAGGGCGAAGTTCTCGAACAATAAGTCTCAATCTGCAATCTAAGGCCCAACTTCAGAATCCTCGACCTTGATGGTGATGGAGCAGACAACGAGGTCATGGAGGGTGATGAAGGACAATGAGGTCATGGATGACAGAGAAGGACGACGAGGTCGTGGATGGTGGTGGCTGCATCAATGATTCTTTATCTAGTTTACTCGGAGTTTCTTTTCAAAATTGATTTGAAATGCGATAAGCCTGCCCATGTAGACAAAATGAATTTTAGCCTTTTATCAGATGAAAGGCTAAAATTCATTTTGTCTACACTGGCAAGCTTATTGCATTTCAAATCAATTTTGAAAAGAAAACTCCGGCTAAACTAGATAAAAAATAACCATCCACCCCACTATAAGAGTAGTTGAACCTCCCGATTCTTAACTCCATGTCCATCATAAACTCCGAAGAATAAAGTGGAGGCATCCAGAACAGGATATGCAGTATGCTAGCAAATCAAACATTCATAGTCAATAACAAAATATTCATACTATTAGTAAAGAGATAATAAAGTGCTCGCATATCCTAGCTTGTATGTGCATAAGAAACCAATTTTAACAACACAATGCAAGCGAATAGCATTAATGTGACACCAGATAAGACAGCTGAATCACACCTACAGAATTTAGAACTAATCATTGTATAAATCAAATTTTTTTGCTAATTCTTTTGACAAGGTTTTAACCAAGGAGAAACCTTGACAAGAGATTAAGACATGTACAAAAATAGCATAGATTACAGAAAGTGAAACCTTGTCACAAATCGCAGCTCAAAACCCCTAAATAAAAACCTAAATACTTCACTTAATCAGCCACTTCGCCCCCAAAAGTCAAGAAACAACACTCCGACGCATCCATGGTTCCAATTAAAAACAACTCACATACCAAATAAACCCCAAAACCAGAAATTCAAACCCAACAGTAATAATTCAAGCACCCAAATCCTTAATTCCTAGCTCCAAGCTCTTTAGATCACAACTGACAAACCCAGCTCGAAACCAACAGTAATTGAACTAGTAAAAAAAACAAGAAATGCACCAAGTTCAACAGAAATGGTAACAGTATTTGCCCAATAGTGCTAAACCCAGCTCTGAATCCAGGAAATCACCGCCGTCCCTTAACTCACAGAAAATAAATTGACTTAGTTGAATAACTTTGAAACGTAAGATGTAAAAATTACTTCACAAGAGCAAGAAACTGGAAATCTGGGTCAATATTTGGCAAAATAAGCAATATTACTTTTTTGAGCTTAATGCAAAGTAGAAAGTAATTCATTTAAATCTAGACGTCGCACATAAGCCTCACAAACAAACAATATATTAAGACAGTAGAACCTTAACCTTCTGAAGATTGGTGACTTTCTGGTAGAGCTGAAGCACGAGCTCCAGATCGGCATTGGCATTCCTGTTCCTTATGTTGGCAACTACAGCGGCCTTGTTGTCTCTTATCCACTTGAAGTCTATTGCAGCCTTCCATTGATGCTTCACTACAGAAACATATAGACCCAATTAATAATTAAAATAGAAATGGAAAATGGAATCGGTGAGAAAGAGAGACAACCATTGTCATCGGGTGTAAAGACGGGAGTTGCTTGAACAACGAGAGTGGAAATAGCTCTAGTGAGAAATGGCGGGGGTCTTCGAGGAGAGTGATGGCTAGAAAATAAACCTAGGGATAGGGATAGGGATGGGGATAGGGATAGGGTTCTGGAGAATGGTCTGAAGATGAGAGAAGAAGAAGAAGAAGACGGAGGGGCAGCAGCAAGTTTTCGGCTTCGAAAAGTCGTCCCACCCAGACCACACTGCAAGTTCGCCCATCATTCTGCCATGGATGCAGAGATGGAGGAGACGCTATGGGTGGCGCTGAGTGCATGGAGGAGCGAGGAGGGAGGGGCAGAGGGAGGAGCAGAATGAAATTTGGGGAAAGCAAAGATGGTAGGAGGAAGGAGGCTGGAGTAGAAGAAAGAAGAAATTAAGGTGAGGATGTCAGATTTTGAGCATCAGTGACGGTTTCAAAACCGTCACTAATACTCACTTATTAGTGACGGTTCTCCCAAACTGTCACTAATACCCTTAACCATTTATTTTTTAATATTTTTTAAATAAAAAAACTAGTAGTGACGGTTTCAAAACCGTCACTAATACCCGCTTATTACTGACGGTTCTCCCAAATTGTCACTAATACCCTTAATCATTTCTTTTTTAATATTTTTAAAATAAAAAAACTAGTAGTGACGGTTTCAAAATAGTCACTAATATCCGCTTATTAGTGACGGTTCTCCTAAACCGTCACTAACACCCTTAACCATTTCTTTTTTAATATTTTTTAAATAAAAAAACTAATAGTGACAGTTTCAAAACCGTCACTAATACCTTTAACCATTTCTTTTTTAATATTTTTTAAATAAAAAAACTAGTAGTGACAGTTTCAAAACCGTCACTAATACCCTTAACCATTTCTTTTTTAATAATTTTAATTAAAAAAACTAGTAGCGACGGTCTAATATTTTTTCGAAAAAAATTTCGCGCGGAAATTGTTTACCGCGTTGTTTTTAGTGATGAAAGTATTAGTGACGGTTGCTGAAACCATCACTAATACTTTCGTCACTAAAAACCAGTTTTTTTGTAGTATGAAGAATACCTTGATCATGGAAAAAAGTTTGGAGTGAAGAGGATAAAAATTCTCTACCATTATCAGTGCGCATGTGCTTAACAGTGCAATTGAATTGATTTTTAATCATGGCACAAAAATTTGTAAGGCAAGAGAAAGTATCAGATTTCATGCGCATAAGATAGACCCATGTAGCACATGAGTAGTTATCCACGATTGTTAAAAAATAATGTGCACCAGAAAGTGAAGTCGTAGGATAACCACCCCATATATCACAATAAAGCTGATTAAAACAAAATGTACTTTTAATTAGTTGTAGTTAAAGAAAAAGGTAAACGATTGTGCTTTACTCTAGCACAAACATCACAAGGCAGATGAGAAGAAGAAATATGTAAGGTTTTCGGAATACATGAGATAGAAGGGTGACCAAGAAGTTGATGCCAAAGAGTAGTGTCAGAAACACATTGAGAGTGGAAAACTAAGGCGGAGGGAGGTTTATAGTGGTAAAGGTCATCCCGTACTTCACACATTCCAATCAGTCTCCTCATTGATATATCCTTAAAGGCACAAAAAGTGGGAAAAAAATATAGCAACACAATTGAGATCCTTGGTAAGTTTCCTGATGGATAATAAGTTAAATTTAAATGAAGGCACATAAAGAACATTAGAAAGAGAGAAAGTAGGAGAAAATCGCATAGTGCCGGTATGAGTTACAGAAACAATGTCACCATTTGGAAGCTTAATGGGACATGGCTGATTGAGAAGCTTAATATTAACAGGAGAAGACAAATTGGAAGTCATGTGATCAGAGACACCTGAATCAATAATCCATTCAGTATTATAAAGAGAAACAGAATGACAAGAGGCGAGGTTACCAGCAAAATTGGAAAAGTTGGTGTTCAATGGCGATAAAATATCCAAGAGTCGACGATATTGTTCGCCGGGGAGATCAGGGATAGCAATCTCAGAAAAGTTTAAAGAACCTGTGACATTATTTGCTGCCATAAAAGAACCAAATTCTGCCATAACGTCAGATAATTTAGACAAATAAAAAAATCGTCGAATCTGGCCAACGCAGAGCTTTGCAACGACCAAAAAATTATAAACCTTCGATTTAATAATTGTCGAATTTAATGAGAGAAGCCAAAGGCGCCGGTGTGTTGAGACCACTAAGGCAAGCCGAAACTGAGATAAGGATTATACTTGCTGCCTGCAGATTGAGAGCTCTTAATTGAGGATCAACTGGCGGTGTGAAGAAGCCCCACAGGTTCAGGCCGGAAACAAGTCCTTTTGTAATACACTTCCTTTGCTTCAATGTAAGTTAATATGTTCAGTTCTTTCTTCACTCTTCAGGGTGTTGCGATGCCAGCCATGAATAATATCCTGTCAAAATGGGTTCCTGTGGCAGAGAGGAACAGAGCGGGACGGAGGCGACGCCGAAAAAAATGAGAGACAACCGGACAAGAAACTGCTGCGTGCGTTCGGTGACAACACTGATAGACGTCGCCGAAAAATCAAGAAGGCCACCGAGAATGGTAGCAGTAGGGTCCACTAGACGGCTGAGAACTACAAGTCAGCCAAAAAAAAAAAAAAAAAAACAGAGTGACCAGAGAAGCCGGAGAACTGAGAGAGTGCCGAACTGAGAACACCGAAACGATGAGCCGCCGGAGAAGATGAGGCCGGAAGAGCACTGGCCGAAACGGAGAGCACGACACTGAGTACGGCAGAGAGCAGAGGGTGACGCCGAAACACGGAGATGCAGCAGTGAACTCCTGAGTACAGAGAGTGCAGCGGCGTGACTGAGAGAGACGTTAACACGCCGGAGAAGACAACAGAAGACAAGAGACCTCTGAAAAAAACAGAGAGAGACGGGAAATCTGAGAGCTGAGAGAGACGGCCGGAGAAGATGAACGCAAGCCAAGAGACGAGTCGTGAAAGATGAACTCCGGAGAATACGAACGAACACTCTGCGGCGCTGAGGAGCCACGACTGAGATACGGCGGGACAGCCAGAGCGTGTTCTCTGGTGCCGGAACCGGCAGGAGTCTGGTGGGTGTTCGGCGGCAAGGGTGTAGCAAGGATGGGCAGCGGCAAGAAAGATAGGGAAAAAGTTAGGTTTGCTTTCATACCATGATTGGAAAAAAAAAATTTTCTCTATTAATTTCCATACATTACAAGGATTACAAGAGTATATATATATATATATATATATATATATATATATATATATGAAAGAATTTAAAAATAAAAAATATATATTTCTCTTAAATAGAAAGTGTATATTGTTCTAATAAATATATATATATATATATATATATATACATATATATATGACGAAATCGAGTAATAAATTTGATTATGTTCCCATTAATTTCATCACACTCTAACGTACATTTGAAAACCCTAGTCCCTAACATAGTTTTTTCCCCACATTTTAAATAGAGCATGCACAAAAGCTAAAGTTAATTTAACTTATTTTTGTAGGATAAAGATCTATTTATTGGAAAAATAATTTTATTTTTTAATTTTTATAAACTTACAAAAATACCATCACGCTTTCAAATGTTTTACATGTTTATAGAAAGATATGAAAAATATTTTTTATTATTATTTTCTATTTTTTTAACATAAATGTTGAAAACCAAAAAATAACATAATAGTTTTGTATTACTTGAAAAATTGATAACCAAGTCTTAAGTCTCATCATATGTGGATAATTAATTGAATTCAATTTCAGTAATTTACATGATCGTTGACTATTATGTAATATTTGAAAAAAAAAAAAAAACTATCTTGTCTAAATGAATAGACACTTATCCTATATTTGAGAGCATGAATTTCTAGATTTGGATTTGAATTTGGATGAATTTTAAAATATATATATAATATAAATTGTATTTAGTTTGTTTTCTAAATCCATATAAATCTAAATTCAAGGCTTGAAATCCTGAACACTATCGTAGGTTTAAATTTGTTCTTTTTTAAACCAAAAACCAAACTTCACCTCAATCTACTACTAACTAAAAGCTATAGGACCATTAAGTCATAAGATGTTTATGAAGAAAAAGCTTTAAAAGTTATTAAATTTAATAATTGTTCTCATTAATATAATTGTTGTTTTTGAATTGTTTTCATATCTCCTTCAACTTACATTTTTGAAAATTTTTGTTGATTCCATTGTAGTAGTTTAATTTTTATGAGCTTGTCTTTCATGTTAGTCACAAGGTTTCATTAACCATGTTTTGATGATAACAACCTATTTTGATCTAATGGCTTTGCATTTAAAGATGTGATTATATAGGCACCTATTTAGAGTTAGAGCGAGAGAAGTTTTATTGAAGACTTAGAATTATACAATTTGTTATTCTCACAAATTATAATTTGTCTTATCATGTAAAACTTCAAGAATATTAAAGACATGACACTCTTGAACATAAATTTGAAAATTGGGAAAAAAGAAGAAGAAGATTGAAACAAGGCTTTTAGATTGGGGCAGTCAATCAGCCCTCAGAAAGCGGTCGACCGGTCTAGCCAACTTTGCCTACGATGATATAATTTTTCTTTCAAACGGCTAGCATAAGGTTAACCGAGCTTTGTAAGCAGTCGACTGACCTGCACTGAAAACTTTTCTAAGAGACATAAAATGACTAGCTTTTCTCCAATATATATATATATATATATATATATATATATATATATGTCCTCTAAAGTCTAGAGGATGTTAGAGAAGATACTTGTACTGAATTGTCAAGTGCCTAAATATTTTAATCTCACTTGTGCCATCTTTTGAATATTCCTAGAGAGTTTGTCTTGAGCTTAACTTGTAAATCATTCCTTTTGAGAATATTTGATTTGTAATTTCTCTTTTGCAAAATTAGTTTCCTTTTCTCTATAGAAAACAAAGAGGTAAGAGCTGTCCTTGCTACTGTTAAAGCAAGGGGCTTAGTGAACCTTAAAGAGATTAACCTTGTGAGAGTGGACGTAGGTTGGGCTGTCAAACCACTATAAACTTGTTTGCAATCTCTTTTCTCTGCTCTCCTTTTATTTAAATTGTTCTTTAACTGTATATGTGTTTGAACTATGTAATTTGCCTTAAATTTTCAAATCAAGTACTTTTAATTTTTAAACTCAATTCACCTCGCCTCTTGGGTTGCCTTTGGGCCAATAATTGATATGAGAGCCTAGCTCTAATTTTTTGACTTAATCATCTTAAAGGATCTACAACAACCAACACTTTTTTCATTTGAGGGATCTTCCACCATTAGACTACCATTCTTTGATGGAAATAATTTTATTTATTGGAAGTCTAGAATGAGTATATGCCTTTTCTTTTGATTTTGAAATATGAAATATTGTCCAAGAAGGTATACTCCTCCAACTATGGAGGAGCATGGAGAGACCATGCCTAAATTTAGAAATAGGTAGAATATAAATGAAAGACATATGCATATCATTAATTTAAGAGCTATACGTAGACCATATAGTGCCTTAGATCGTGATTTTTTTTTTATAACAAAATCTCCATTTATGATACAATCAAGAATATTTGGAATGCTTTTGAAACGTTATATATGTTAGGAAATTTTAATTTCCTATTGTGGACTTACATATTTAATAGCAATTATGTTACTGGGTCATTTTTACATCTATTGAGTTTGGACTTTGCAATGTGTAGAAACTCAATACTAAGTTAATTTAGAAATGATGGGCTTCTAAAATAACCTAGTATATAAGGAAAACCTAATAGGGTTATGGTCCCCAAGTCAAATAAGAAACAGTTTCACGTTCTTTCTTTTCCCCATCTAAAGAGAAGAACACAAGTGAGGCATTTAAGGATTTGACAGTGGAAGATCAAAACTCTCTGTTAAAGGCTGTTGAGCAAATCAAATCAAACACATCTATGGATCCAAGTATTTATTCCGCGTTTAGTTTTCTTAATTGAATAACATGATGATCTTGGGTTATTAGATTTTATGGATTAAAGTTATTTTTAACAAGTGGTATCAGAACCTAATCATGTTGTTGATTAATAAACCATGCATGATCTGATCTAGGAATGATATTGATTGTATTAAAACCCTAGATTTAGGTTTTGCATGATAAATTTTAAAGAAAACCTAGATTTGATGTGTTGTTGCATGATTTTATGGATCATCATGTTTTAGGGTTAAAGGAATTTTATTCGCCATGCTTAAAATATGTTTTTATAGCCCTAATTTGGGTTTTTTAAAGTTTGGATCGTTTTGGAGTAATTCCAATAAAAAAAAAAAAAAAAGGAAATTCTTGAGGGCCCACCGCCTAAAAAAAAGGACTTCAAGCTTCAGCACCTGTGAAGGAATTTTTTTTTTTCTTTCTAAGGTAATTTGTATATGTCTAGTGTTTCAGTATAAGTATATTGAAGTAATAATTTGCCAAAGTAACCTCTATTATGTCGATGCATTTATATTGAAACATTAGGGACGTATGTGTATTGTTTGTGCGAGTAATGATCAACCCAAAGGAAGGTCACTGTTAGACCAAACAACTTGCATACTTGCGGTGATAAATACGTTACGATTGTTAGGTTATCCATGTGAATAATAAGTCAGTCCAATGAAAGGCTTGTTGTTTGGTAGGACTTATTGTAAGTACTTGATCAATACAGGAAGGATACCACTAACAAGTTAATATTTCTATCCAAAGATAGAATATTAATGTTGTACTAGGTATATTCAATTGGGGCCCACTTTTATTTGTTAATATACCTGTCATGTATATATGGAATTGATTTAGGAATATAATATGACTTGTATAGTATGACTGAGCATGTTTGTAACAACCTGCTTATCCAATCATATAATAAAACATAATAAGTGAAATAGTGAACTTGAAACCGTGGGTAGTGGGGACACCTGTCATACACAGTGGAACCTAGCCAGCACTAAATGTAAATCATAAACCTCATTACCACAAAATACACAATACCAAAGTTAACGATAATCCAAAACATTGTATTTATATACAGCCTCCCAAAATATCCAAAAATACCAAAAGTATTCCCTAGGATTCTACAACAAGACCATTGATCCTAGGTCAATTTTACCCTACTATCGAGGTGGTACAACAGGCTCAACGGCGGCCACGACCCGCCGGTCCTTCTGGGTTTCCTGAAAATTATTTAAGTTCGAGGGTGAGACACTTTTCAGTAAGGGAAAATAAATTAAATACAACTGTGTGGCAACATGAATATTTAATAATAATATAGATATACAATTTATTCTTCATACGAGAAAACATTAATCATTTAATAACTGCATAAACGTATACCTTCATATTTTTAATAAATCATACTAATCATAACTATCTGGTATAACTAACAATACTGAAAACATACCCAGGATGAATAGCTAGCCAATGTTATGTATTACCCCCCATGATGGGTTGTGCAGCCTGATGGTAGGACCCGACAATGGCTGGCCGACCACTGTCGAGTCAAAAATGTCTGTAAGTACGATGGACCCGCCACACCCTGATCCGGACTACTAGATGGACGTCTACAACTCTACACTGAAAGTCACATCGACCATCCATCTCCCACCCCCTCATGGGGTGGTTAGCACAAGTCTGAACATACATATTTGATTTGTATAGCAATGGTACCGTGCTCCTGTAACTAAACTAAACTAACATCCGGATTCTGATAACATATAATACATGATAATATAGCGTTTAACATAAATGGATTGATAGCATTTTCTATAATTTCATAAATACGGCCTAACTCCGAAATCATACATAAAACATGGCCTTGCGCCGACTATTAATCATGGTCTTGCACCGAATATCTCATCCATATCATTATGAATAAATAAATCAATTATCATGTATTTTCAAAATCATAATGTACTGTATTATTTCATAATTCCTAAAAACGTGCTCTACTCGTAAAATTTGCCATAACATAATACTTATCATGTAAAATAATATTCATGCCACACATCACTGAGTAAAATCATACATTTCATTCTAAAATCGTATTTCTTGTATAACAGCAGTATTTTCCCAAATGTGCATTTTCTCAATAATATTTAAATATAATACATGCTTCCATGAAAATTAATTCGTTGATAAATAAAAATAATTCGCATGGAAAATATTTGCTTTAGTTTATTCCCTTACCTGAGACTGAAAAGAAACTCCCCTAAAAACGTGCTCGTCCTGCACCCGCGGGGTTCCCCCTTCAACACCCTAAATCCAACAATTCCAAGAACTAAACTTCGATATTTTTACATGAATAACATTTCCTACAACTACTGTAAGACCAAATTCTGAATAAAATGTCTTACCTTAAACCAGAGATGAACTTCAACTCAAACCCACCAACGATCCGCTCCGGCAAATATGCAGAGAACTTCACTAGGAGCGTCATGGTGGCTTCAAATCGTCAAATCGGCAAGAATTCGGCCCGAGATCGTTGAGAGAAGGTAAGAGGGACGTAGAGGAGAGAGAGAGAGAGAGAGAGAGAGAGAGAGAGAGAGAGAGAGAGAAGTCTGCGCGTCAAATTTCAGTCTAAAAATGAAGTTTGAGCAATTTATACTATGGGCTTCATCGACGAGCCACGTCACCTCATCGACAAGGTTATTAGATAATTCGTCGACGAAATTCAGAGTTGCCCAAGCTGCCACATCGTCGACTTACGCTTTGCTGCCACCTTCCATTTCCCTCTCTTTTTAATATTTAAATATCATTATTATTCGGGTCATTACATTCTCCCCTCCTTATAAAATTTCATCCTCAAAATTTACTATTCATACAACTCATCATCCCTTAAAGGCAAAATAGTCTACTTATTTGATTACTTACCCTCACTTATGGCAGAGGAATACTGTGGTTACATTCTGAATCCTGGGAGATTACATATACCAAAAGAAAATTTCTCCTAAAACTAAAGTACCTCTTACTATTAAAGTATTTCATATACCTGCAAAAGAAATATTATACAATCACTTACATTTCCTTATTCATGACTAAATTTTGTGGAACAACTGCAGGTATTTTTGTCTAGTCTGTTCTTCGAGTTCCCAAGAAACCTCTTCTACTGCATGATTCCTCCATAGAACCTTTACTAGAGGAATCTTCTTATTACGTAGTTCTTGTTCTCTTCTGTCCAGAATCTGCACGGGTACCTCCTCATAGACTAGTGAATCACTGAGCTCTAATTCACCATAACTGATAATATGAGAAGGGTCCAGAACGTATTTCCTCAACATAGATACGTGGAATACGTCGTGCATCCTGGATAGTGTAGGTGGTAACGCTAGCCTATAGGTAACTGGTCCCATTTTCTTTAAAATCTCAAACGGACCGATGAACCTAGGGCTAAGTTTACCCTTCCTCCTGAATCTCATAACTCCTTTCAACGGAGCTATCTTCAGAATTACATGATCACCAACATTGAATTCCAAATTCCTACGGCGATTATCGATATAACTCTTCTACCGACTCTAAGTTGCACTGATTCTATCCCTGATGAGTTGAACCTTATAATAGGCCTACTGTACAAGCTCTGGTCCCACAACTCGCCGCTCACCCATCTTATCCCAATATAAAGGAGATTGACATCTCTTACCGTATAAAGCCTCAAACAGTGTCATGCTAATACTGGTCTGGTAACTGTTGTTATATGCGAACTCCACCAGTGGCATGAACTGAGTCCAGTTACCCCCAAAATCTAATACACATGCTCGGAGCATATCTTCTAGTATCTGTATTGTCCTCTCAGTCTGCCCATCTGACTGAGGATGGAATGTCGTGCTAAACGATAACCGAGACCCTAAAGCTTCCTACAAGCTTCTCCAAAATCGTGATTTGAAACGCGGGTCTCGATCTGACACTATAGATATTGGCACCCCATGAGAATGAACTATCTCCTGAATATAAATCTCCGCCAAACGGTTGAGGGAATGACTAATCTTGATAGGGAGGAAATGGGCGGTCTTAGTCAACCGATCTACAATCACCCAAATCGCATTCTGCCAATGCGATGTCGACGGCAGCCCTGAGACAAAATCCATAGATATATGATCCCACTTCAATTATGGGATAAATAGCATCTGCAATTGACCCGGCCTCTGGTGCTCAGCTTTTACCTGTTGGCACGTCAATCACTAAGCTACATACTCGGCAATTTCCTTCTTTATACCACTCCACTAGTAAAACTCTTGCAAATCTCTATACATTTTCGTATGGCTGGGATGAATTGCATATAAAGATCTGTAAGCCTCTTCTAAGATGGTCTTCCTGATGTCAGCATCAGTAGGAACACACAATCTGGAACGGAATCGTAAAGCCCCGTCATCTGTAATGGAAAATTCCTCTTCCTGACTAGTCTGCACTCTATCTATCATCTCTACTAATTCTGGATCTTCTTTCTGAGCAATTTTAATTCTTTGGTGCAGAGTATGCTGTACCACTAAACTGGCGATACATATAGGAGGATCACTCTCTACCAACTTTATGCCGATTCTCTCCAGATCCATCATGATTGGACTAGATCTCCATAGCCGTCAACACTGATTCCCTAGACCTCCTGCTCAGTGCATCAGCTACCACGTTTGCTTTCCCTGGGTGGTAACTGATAATACAATCAAAATCTTTAATTAACTCTAACCACCTTCTATGTCTTATATTCAGTTCCTTCTGGGTGAATAAATACTTTAAGCTCTTGTGGTCGGAGAAAATCTCACACTACTCGCCGTACAGGTAATGCCACCAAATCTTCAATGCGTGTACCACTACAACCAATTAAAGATCATGGGTGGGGTAGTTCTTCTCATATTCTTTCAACTGTCTAGACGCAAATGCCACCACCCTACCATACTGCATTAATACATAACCAAGTCCCTTCAAGGATGCATTAGTGTAAATGATGTAACCCTCACCTCCTGACGGGATGATCAGTACTGGTGCCATGACTAGCCTCTGCTTCAATTCCTAAAAACTCTGCTCACAATTGTCATCTCATTCAAATTTGGCATTCTTCTTAGTCAGTCGTGTCAGCGGCCCTGATAAAGCTAAGAATCCCTCAACGAAATGATGGTAATAACCAGCTAATCCTAGGAAACTCCTGATCTCCTGGACGTTACCTGGTCTATCCGAATTCATTATCGCCTGAATCTTACTAGGATCCATAAAAATCCGATCTCTTGAGATAATATGCCGCAAAAACACAACTTTCTCGAGTCAGAAGTCACATTTACTGAACTTGGCATACTACTTATTTTCTATGAGCGTCTACAAAACTTGCCCCAAATGTACCTCGTGTTCCTCATAGCTCCTTGAATTGACTAGTACATCATCAATTAAAACAACCACAAACCAATCTAAATATGGATGAAAAATCCTATTCATCAAATCCATAAATATCGTTGGAGCATTCATCAGGCCAAATAACATAACAAGAAACTCGTAATGCCTATACCTGGTCTTAAAAGTCGTTTTTGATACATCTTCTGCTTTTACTTTTACTTGATGGTAGCCTGATCTGAGGTCAATCTTAGAATATACCCATGTACCCTAGAATTGATTGAACAAGTCATCTTTACGGGGTAGAAGATACTTGTTGATTTAGGTGTAATCCCAAGATGAGGGGGGGGGGTGAATTGGGTAATTTAAAAAATTCTTTAAAACTTATTTACCAATCAATCCCTATTTCTATGTTTAACTAATTAATAGCTGAAATTTGATGTTGATTTGAATTATTAAATCAATGAATTCCCTTTTACCCAATTAAATGCGTGTAAAGTTATTCAACATACACAAGCAAGTAAGAAATTGAAATACGATGTGAAAAATGAAAATGATAAGGGAAGAGAGAATGCAACCATGATTTTACGAGGTTCAGCCAACCCAGCCTAAGTCCTCGCCTTGAGCAACCCACTCAAAGATTCCACTATAATCCCTGCTCCTTAAATAGGGACGGAGCTTCCCTTACAATTCGTTGCTTATAAGAGGTACAACTCCCTCCTAATCCGCTGCTTACAAGAGGTACAACTTCCTCCTCACACTCGATTCACAACCCAAACCGTGATTACAATTTAGGCTCAAATCTACAAACACTCAATGTGGCTTCTAACAAAAGCTAGTGAGTACAATTCAAAGTCCTAGTACATTAACATATGATGAAACTTGAAGCTCAGAATGTATGGAAACGATACAATCGTTTTATGAATGATTATGCTTCAACACACAATACTCCTTTTATGAAATCTCCCAAATAATTATATATTTAAGCACTTTGGAGAATTTTAGGGTTCTAGTTCACTTGGTAGAAATGCACAAATATGTCTTTTTGTGAACTTATCAAAAAGCTTTAAAGATTATATCAATTACAATAAAAAAGGTTCCTTTCAAATATTCAATCTCAACACAATCTTTGTTATATGTAAGTATGTATATATATATAGATAATGATGTTCAACACTCACAAACTGAATATATTGTTGTTCAGAAAAATATCCCTCAATAAAATGTATATTTAACAAAACCAAGGATATTTAATCAAGCGTTAATATATCTAAAATATAGATCCTTTAACAACCACACACTAGAATCAAATCTTTTTAACCAATAAAAAAAAATTAATCAAGTAGTGAGGTTATCCAAATAATCTATGTGAAAATATACTCACTATTAATCACCCGACTTATTTCAAAAATAGATTTGGAATGAGAAGTTTTTTGAAAAATAGATTTACTCTTGAATCAAACACTATTCAACCAATAGCTAAAACATTTCTCAAGTAATGATCTTGTAAAAAAAATATTTATATGTAGATGCACATTCAAGATCAATTTCTCTAATGATATTCAATAACAAGTAATGAGATGAGAAGTTCTTGAAAATAATAACTTTAATGATCAAACCTCAATACTAGAATGAAAAACTAGATGAGTAAACAAGTTCCCTTCAAGATTCTAAGTTGATTTGCCCAAGCTCGATGATTAGAAGTTGAAGTGTAGGCAATCATATAATAATGAGAGCAAGTTTCTCAAGATTCTTTCAATAATATGTATTCTTCTCTTCTTGTGTGTCTTAGCTTGGTTCTAGGGTTTAAATATTTAGTATTTATAGTGTCTTACCCTTAGGATTGATCTCAACCATTGAATCAAAGAAATAGCTCGCGAGTTCGTTAAATAAAAATCTGATTTTTAAACTTTCCCGCGACTTTAGGCTACTAATGTTGAAGTTCAGGCTCCTAAAGTGACTTCAGGCGACTGAAGTTCCACTTCAGGCTACCGAAGTACCTCGGCCTTCTTGCTATCTTTTCCCATTAATTCTTCAGGCTACCAAACTTAATCTTCAGGCTACTGAGGGTGAGTTCAGGCTACTGAAGTCCCCTTTTTCTTAATTTTTCTTTTTTTTTTTAATTAAAAATCTATTTTACTTTCTTTCTTGGCTCTTTTATAAAGGTACTTTCTAAGGTTTTAAGAATATTTCTAAGTCCATGAAAGTCCTCTAATGATATACATGAAATGCACGAATCCTAAAATCATTCTAAGTTATGTTGAACCTCAAATTAAATCATATGAAAATGTAAGTACATGAGTTCTAAATATCCATTCCCAAGATGTTCTTGAACTTTGCCGCTTGCATCTGGATTCTCGTACTCTTTGAGTTCCATGGATCTTGCCAAGATTTGTTAGCTTTACTTTGTGACTTCCATTACTCGTTATCCTTCCGTGCATGCTTAATATAGGTTATGTTCACAAACTCAATGCACAGATCAAATACTAAGTGATTTGTCATTATCAAAACCGGATTTGACTCGTAGAGTCAACAATACTTATTCTTGATGGTCACGTTATTAATCTCTCTATAATCTATGCCATAAACCCATCTTTCTTTTTCACAAATAGTAGTGGAGCTCCCCACGGAGATACACTAGGTTATATGAAGCCCTTATCAAGTAAACCCTGCAACTAATCTTTCAATTCTGCCAACTCTGCCGACGCCATTTGATACGGTGCCTTAGAGATTGGCGCGGTACCTGGAAGTAAATCAATGGAAAAATCTATCTCACGATCAGGTGGCAAACCCAAAAATTCATCTGGAAACACATCTGTAAATTCTTTCACTACTGGCGTGTTAATAAGCTTCAATTCATTCTCCGACATTTCTTTTACAAAGGTTACAAATCCCTAACAATCACTCAAGAGCAATCTCCTCGCCTAAACAACTGAGACCATCTGAGGTAGAGATTGTACGCGTGACCTTGTAAATCTGAATTCTAGTTTCCCTCAAGGTCAGAATATCACTTCTCTTGCACGACAATTTATAATAGCAAAATTAACTGCTAGACAATCCATGCTGAAGATGATATCAAACCCATGCATATCCAGCACCACCAAATCAGTAGATAAAATTCTTCCCTGAACATCAACTGGACAACCACAAAGCATCCTACTACATCTCACCACTGACCCGATTGGTGTAGCCACTAATAATTCAATATCTAGTGATTGTGTTTCAGCCCTATACAATTTAACACACCCCAAAGATACAAACGAGTGTGTGGCCCCTAAGTCAAAGAGTGTAATAACTTTAAATGAAAACATATTAACCATACCTGTCACCACGTTGCCGGCTGTCTCAGCATCACCCGACGTTAGAGCAAAGACCCTGGCTAGGTCCATATTCCTCTGCTAGCCTCCACGTGGCGCCTAGTAGCCTCCTTGAGCAGGTCTAGGAGTAAGAGCAGCACCAATATGATACTGGCAATCCCTCATCACATGCCCTAGCTCCCCACACCGATAGCAAACACCTTGCCCATCACGACACTCCCCCTAATGTCTCTGCCCACAAGTCGGGCAAGATGGAAGTGGTTGTGCACCCTAAAAACCTCGAGTCCCTGTCTTCTACCTCCGATCTCTGTAGTAGCCACCTCTCTTCCATGAACCATGGCCGACTCCCCGCTGGGAACTAGAAGGTATGGATCTCTTCTTCTGTCTCTGCTCCTCAGCCTCCATCCGCTCTCCAATCTTTGCTATAGTGGCCCTATCAACCACCTTAGCAAAATCTTGCAACTTCAATATCGATACCTACTTATATATTTCTTTCCTCAGGCCTCTTTCAAACTGTCGTACCTTTTTCACCTCGTCTGGAATAATGTACGGGGCGAAGCGAGATAGTTCGATGAACCTCACCGCATACTACTATACGATCTACTGTCCCTGCTTCAGATTCAGGAATTCCTCAATCTTAGCTTCCCTAGACGAAGCTAAAAAATACCTGTCGAAGAATATCTCCTTAAACCGCTCCCACGACATCTCCACAAGTACTGTCCTCTGCTGCTCTAGGAGTTTCACCGCCGTCCACCACCTCTTGACCTTTCCAATCAATCTATAGGTAGCAAACAATACTCTTTGCTCCTCGGTACACTGCAGCACTGCGGATATTTTCTCTATCTCTTGCACCTAGTTTTCAGCAACTGCAGGATTAGTTCCTCCTAAGAAAGCCGAAGGATTCATCTTTATGAATTTCTCAGTCGAACTACCGTGGCCTGCCGATAGACCACCTTGTTCCCTTTAGCTCCTGGCAATTTTGGCTATGACTTGCTGTGCCATGCTGCGCAAAACTGCATCCGAATCGCCACTTGCAGCGTTTGAGGGTCCAGCACCCTCATTCCCACTAGCATAAGCACTATTGCCACCGGGGTCCATCCTGAAAAACAAGTAACTTAACTCAGAACCCTTTCACTATACATATCATCCAACCAATATAATATATATTCCTAATTAATTCATATCTCCTGATCTTAATTCAAGGTTCAATCCTGCAACCTAGATACCCAACCCGATGATAGTTTACCATGACTTTCCTGAAATCGTCACCCCAAGAAAATCACACAAACCACCATGGAAGTCCTACATCTAGACTACAAAACCATACCTCAAATTCCCTTATCCTATACTCTGGTATTATTACTGCTGTATTCTAGAGTCTACAGAACCTAGCATCCTAGGCTCTGATACCAAATTGTAATGACCTGCTTATTTAATCATTTAATAAAACATAATAAGTGAAATAGTCAACCCGAACCCGTGGGTAGCGAGGACACTTGTCATACATAGCTGAACCTAGGTAAATCATAAACCTCATTACCACAAAATACATAATACCAGAGTTAACGATAATCTAAAACACTGTGTTTATATACAATCTCCCAAAATATCTAAAAATACCAAAAGTATTTCCAAGATCCTACAACAAGACCATTGATCCTAGTTCAAACTTATCCTCCTAACGAGGTGGTACAATAGGCTCAACGGCGGCCACGACTTGCCTGTCCTTCTGGGTTTCCAAAAAATTATTTAAGTTCGGGGGTAAGATACTTCTCAGTAAGGGAAAATAAACTAAATAGAACTGTGTGGCAACATAAATATTTAATGATAATATAGATATACAGTATATTCTTCATATGAGAAAACATTAATCATTTAATAATTGCATAAACGTATACCTTCATATTTTTAATAAATCATACTAATCATAACTATCTGGTATAGCTAATAATACTGAACATATACCCAGGATGAATAGTTAGCTGATGTCATGTATTACGCCCCATGACGGGTTGTGCAGCCCGAAGGCGGGACCCAACAATGGCTGACCAATCACTGTCGAGTCAAAAATGTATGTAAGTACAATGGGCCCGCCACACCCTGGTTCGGACTTCCAGGTGGACGTCTACAACTCTACATTGATAGTCACATCAACTATCCATCTCCCACCCCCTCATGGAGTGGTTAGCACAAGTTTGAACATACATATTTGATCTGTATAGCAACGGTACCGTACTCCTATAACTGAACTAAACTAACATCCAGGCTCTGATAACATATAATACATGATAATATAGCGTTTAACATAAATGGATTGATAACATTTTCTATAATTTCATAAATACGGCTTTGCACCGAACATTTCATAAATACAGTCTTGCGCCAAAACCATACGTAAAACACGGCCTTGCGCGGGCTATCAATCATGACCTTGCGCCGACTATCTCATCCATATCATTCTGAATAAATAAATCAATTATCATGTATTTTCAAAATCATAATGTACTATATTATTTCATAATTCCTAAAAACGTGCTTTACTCGTAAAATTTGCCATAACATAATACTTATCATGAAAAATAATATTTTTACCACACATTGCTAAGTGAAATCATACATTTCATTCTAAAATCGTATTACATGTATAATAACAGTATTTTCCCAAATGTGCATTTTCTCAATAATATTCAAATATAATACGTGCTTCCATGAAAATTAATTCGCTGATAAATAATAATAATAATTCGTATGGAAAATATTTGCTTTAGTTTATTCTCTTACCTGAGACTGAAAAGAAACCCCCCCTAAAAACACACTTGTCCTACACCCGTGGGGTTCCCGGTTCAACACCCTGAATCCAACAATTCCCAGAACTAAACTTCGGTATTTTTACGTGAATAACATTTCCTACAACTACTGTAAGACCGAATTCTGAATAAAATGTCTTACCTTAAACCAGGGATGAACTTCAACTAAAACTCACCAACGATCTGCTCCGACAAATATGTAGAGAACTTCACCAGGAGCGTTGTGGTGGCTTCAGATCGTCAAACCGGCAAGAATCCAGCTCGAGATCATAGAGAGAAGGTAAGAGGGACGTAGAGGAGAGAGAGAGAGAGAGAGAGAGAGAATTCTACGCGTTAAATTTCAGTCTGAAAATGAAGTTTGAGCAATTTATACTACGGGCTTCGTCGACGAGCCACGTCACCTCGTCAACGAGGTTATGAAGAAATTTGTCGATGAACTCCCCCTTTGTCGACGAAATTCAGAGTCGCCCAAAAACATCTTTTTGGTATTTTCTCGTTGACGAGTCACGTCACCTCATCGACGAGGTTAACAGATAATTCTTCAACGAACTCCCTCTTCGTCGATGAAATTCAGAGTTGCCCAAGTTGCCACGTCATCGATGAAATCTGCTGCCACCTTCCATTTCCCCCTCTCTTTAATATTTAAATACCATTATTATTCGGATCATTACAATGTTGTTTGGTTTTTTTTTGCATTTAGTTACTGCATCAGTGATCTTGTGCTACGGATAGAATGGCCTCCTGCCCTTACAAATACAAGTACCTCTGATATGAAGAGGGACTTGGAGAGGTGGGAGCATTCTAATTGCTAACATGAGCCTAATGATCATGAAACGCTCTGTTCCAAAAGCATTTAGGGGCGCAATGTCCGATGAAGATGATGCTAAGGTATTCCTTGAGGAACTACAAAAACGTTTTGCAAAAAAAAAAAAAAAGTCTAAAACAAGCAACCTTTTGGCTAATTTTGTTTCAATGAGGTATAAAGGAAAAGGTAATATCAAGGAATACATTATGGAAATGTCTCACATCGCTTCAAAGCTAAAGGCACTTAAGTTAGAGTTGTTTGATGACTTGCTCGTGCACTTAGTTTTGATTTCCCTTCCTACACAATACAGTCAGCTCACTGTGAGTTATAACACTCAGAAGGATAAGTGAACTTTGAATAAGCTCATTGCTTATTGTGTGCAAAAAGAGGAAAGGATTAAGTGAGAGAAGACAGAAAGTGCTTACTTAGCAACTTCCTCTAAGGATAATAAAAGGAAGAAGGATAAGGATGTTGTAGTTGGGACATCCCAAGTAAAACTACAAAAGAAACCAGACCAATAATTTGGCTACTACTTCTGCAGGAAGGGAGGACACCTCAAGAGGGACTGTCCCGATTATGCCTCTTGGAGAGAAAAGAAGGGTACACTTCTAACTTTAATTTGTTCTAAAGCTAATTTGGCTATAGTACCTTTACATACTTGGTGGGTAGATTCAGGTGCTACTACTCACATAAGTGTGTCAATACAGGGCTGCCAAAGAAGCCGAAAGCCGGTTGATGATGAAAGATTCATCTACGTAGGCGACGAAAATAAAGTTGAGGTTGAGACAATTGGGACATTTAGATTGTTTTTAAATCCGGTTGTATTTTGGATTTGGAAAAGACGTATGTGGTATCGTATTTTAGACAGAGTTTGGTTTCAATTTCTGTATTGGGCAAATTTGGTTATTCTTTTTCTTTCAGAAATAATAAATTTTGTCTTTTTCAATATTCAAAATTGGTTGCAACAAGATCTTTGGTTGACAATTTATATATGTTAGATACTATTGCCTCTAATAATGAGTCCTTGCATATTAGTTCATGAGGTATTAAACACAAATTAATTGAGGAGGATTTCGGCACCTAATGGCACAAGCAGTTAGGACATATCTCTAAATAGAGAATGGAAAGGCTTGTGTCAGAAGGAATTTTGGGACCCCTTAACGTAACGGACTTTATACTTTGTGTGGAATGTATTAAGTGAAAATTGACAAACAAAAGAAATTTAGGTGCCAATAGAGCCTTAGGTGTCTTAGAGCTTATACATACTGATATATGTGGTCCATTCCCTACAGCTTCTTGGAATGGACAATAGTATTTTATCACGTTCATAAACGATTACTCAAGTTATGGGTACCTTTATTTGATACATGAGAAGTCAAAATCTCTAGATGTGTTCAAGGCTTTCAAATCCAAAGTTGAGAACCAACTAGGCAACAAAATTAAGGCCGTCAAATCTGATCATAGTGGTGAATACTAGGGTAGATATGATGAATCAGGAGAACAACGTCTAGGACCCTTTAGAAAATTCCTAGAGGAATACGGTATCATCCCACTATACACCATGTCAGGGAAACCTAGCATGAATGGTGTTTCTGAAAGATGAAACATGACGCTTAAGGACATGGTAATAAGTAAGATTAGTCATTCTTCTTTACCAAAATCTCTCTGGGGAGAAGCACTAAAGAGTGCAACATATATACTAAATAGGGTTCCAAGCAAGGCAGTAGCTAAAACTCCTTATGAACTTTGGACAGGTAAAAAGCCAAGTATTAGACACTTACATATTTGGGGTTGTATGGCTGAGGCTAAGCCTTATAGGCCTAATGAAAAGAAACTCAACCTAAGGACGATTAGCTGCCACTTTGTTGGGTACGCTGAAAGGTCAAGGGGTTATAAATTTTATGTTTCCTTGACAAGGGCATTCTTTGAGACGAGAAACATCAGGTTTCTTGAGGAAGTTGAGTTTGTGAGGGGAGATAAGGTTAGGGATATTGTCTTTGAGGAGAAATTTATTTCTCTTCCTAGTATTGCTATTGAACTTGTTCAAGAAACAATACAAGACAATATCATTGTACTCCCTACACAAAATGAGGATATTGCTTCAGAAGAGCTTCATTTAGACTTAGAGCTTCATCAGATGGATGTAAAGACAGTGTTTCTCAATGGTGACATTGATGAAAAGTTTTATATGATGCAGCTTGAAAATTTTATTTTTGGAAATCCAAAAAATATAGTATGAAAATTAAAGAAATCCATCTATGGGCTCAAGCAGGCTTCCCGTCAATGGTATCACAAGTTTCATCAAGTAATCATCTCGTATGATTTCAAGGTAAATTCGATTGATGATTGTGTATACCATAAGGTCAATGGGAGTAAGGTTATATTCCTGGTTTTGTATGTCGATGACATATTGTTGGCGAGTAGTGATATAGGCTTATTATACGAAACCAAGAGACTTCTGACAAAAATCTTAAGATGAAAGATCTTGGGGATGCCTCTTTTGTATTAAGAATTCAATTCAGATACATCGAGATCGCTCTGGGGGTATACTTGGGTTATCAAAAAAGAGCTATATCGAATGGGTATTTGCTAGATTTGGCATGAAAGACTGTCACCCAGTAGATACACCCACAGCTAAGGGAGAAAGGTTCGGTCTCAATCAATGCCCCAAAACTGAGGTTGAAAAGAAGGAAATGCAAAAGATTCCTTATGCGTCAGCTGTAATAAGTTTTATGTATGCTCAGGAATGTACGAGTCCGGATTTGGTGTACATAGTTGGAATTTTAGGCAGAAATTTGAGTAACATAAGATTGGATCATTGGAAGGCAGCCAAGAGGGCTATGAGGTATTTTCACATAACAAAAGACTACATCCTCACCAATAGGAAATCAAATCAACTTGAGATCATTGGGTATTCTGATTTTGATCTCGTTGGATACCAAGACAGTAAGAGATCCACTTTGGGCTATATCTATCTGCTAGCTGGAGATGCTATTTCCTGGAAGAGTGTTAAGCATGTTAGCCTTGGTGGCTACATAATCATAATTAATATATTTTGATGATATTAACCTATTTGTTGTTCCTAGTATATTCCATCTTTGCATATCATGTTTAGTATAGGATCAAGTGACAAATACATGAAATACTGGATCAAAGGCAAAGATCAAACCAAGTAGATGTTCAAATAGGAAAGATCAAAAGGACACTCACTCTAAAAGGACCCAAGCACAACCAAAGGAAGCTTAATGTAGAATTATATGTAATGGGGTGTGTTTGAGGTAGTATATTTTGTAACTCTTACGGTTTCATTTCATTCATGATTTTTGAGTAAGAGTTAAGCAAAATGCACATGCATACTAGGATACATGAGTATATAGGATTTCACTAAAGAAGGAGAAATGAGAAACAATGTAATTTATGAAGAACAACACCTTCTACCACATTATCTGAAAGGTATTCTTAGGATGGATAGGTGGGGTATCGTTTCTATTCATTGTTAGTTCAACTCTAAAGTTTTGTTTGGTATATTTTTTTTTGAGTTTGGTTGTGTTTATGTTTTTTATCTTCTTTTCTAGTTTTGTTTAGTTTTGTTGTCCTAGTTTGGTTGGTTGCTGGTGTTGGTTTTTCTATAATTTTGCTTTTATTTTATCTTGTAACCACGGTATTTTTCCGCCAAAAGTGAGGGTATATTAATAAATAAATGGAGGTGTCGCCCTCTTTTCTTAATATATATATATAGGATTTCACTAAGTCACAAATTCAACACTCATGGTTTTCAAAGATAAAAACAAAGAGGTTGACAAAAGAATCCTATACTCAAATATATTTTCTAAAAGGACAAGTTTTCAAACATCTTGATTTTATGAACTCTCACATACATGGTCCCGATTTTGTCAAAACAAGTTTTATGTCCTTAAGCCTGAAGAAAGTCAAGTATATTTTTATAAAGGACATACTAGCTTATAAGATATCAAAATAAGTTTTAAAAATATGTTTTCATAAACAAGATATCTTATATTCAAGGGGAAACTAATTTGGACAAGTATAAATCTTCATAATTTTGTCCAAGAATGTCTTAAGTCATTAAAAGGCTTTTTGGTATGAAAAAACAGAGCAATCGTCAACTAATTGGGTGTAGTCGTTGACTAATAAAACCAGTAGCCTAATTGAGTTTCTGCCTAGATCAATCATCAAAAAATGGCATTGAATTGTCGACGAATTGCAGGGACTCGTCGACGAATGAGTTTGACTCGTCAATGAATTTTTTCAATAGAAAAAACAAGTTTTCATCCCAGGTGACTTGTTGACAAAAAGGCATGATTCATTGACGAGTGAGGGTGACTCATCAACGATTGAGGTAGACTCGTTGATGATTAACATCGAGACCTAAACACCAACGGCTAATTCTCGAGCCAATCAAAGGGGGATCACTCCCAACGTTTAGATAATGGCTAGAATGGCTCTTGGCTATAAATACAAGCCCATAGACTTGTTTAGTGATGGTTTCAGTGATTTTGCAAGTTCTTAGTGAAAAAAATCTTTTTATACAAAACCTAAGCACTTTGCAGTTTAGTTCTTCATTTCAAGTGCTCATTCTCTCTTGCTCTCTAATCTTGTTTGAATCATTCCTTGAGAGAGTAGTGTGAGGTTTGTTTTTTAATTGATATAAGCTCAGTTGAGGAGCATTGCTTTGTATACCCATCTTCTTGTAAAAGGTTCTTTGTGAACCAAGTTGTAAGGTTCTTTGTGAACATTTTGTTGAAGGTTCTTGGTGAACCAACTTGCAAGGCTTCTTGGTGAACCTTGCGGCTCCTGGTGAGGGTTAAGGGATTAGTTTTCTCATTGTAAGGCTTCTCAGTTGCTGTAAGAGTTTATAGTAGTTTGTAGAATCCTTGAGTTAGTATCAAGGCATGAAAGTAGGCTTGGTGTCAAACCATGTTAAAATATTAGTATTAAGCTTCTCTGTAAAGACCCAGAAATTTAAAAAGGATTAAAATAATTTAAAAAAATAATAAATAAAATAATAGATAAATAAATAAAAGAAATGACGTGGGGAAAGAGAAAAAAATTAAAATTAAAGAAATTAAATTAAATTAAGATAAATTAAATAATTAAATTTTTTTTATTAAATTAAATATTTTTACATTGAATTTTAAAAAAATAATAATTAAAATAAGATATATATATATATATATATTTATAAGTTAAAGTAATATAATATATATATATATATATATATATATATATATATATATATGGAAAGTTAAATTATCTGACAGGAAGAGATAAGAAGAGAAGAAAGAAAGAAGAAAGAAGAAGGAAGAAGAAAGAAGAAAGAAGAAAGAGAAAATCAGAGGAGTCAGGACGCCCCTGCCCCTTCTCTGCAAATCTCCTGTGTGTCTCCACGTCCGTCTCCGCCTCTCTCTCTTCTTCTCTCAATTACTCGACAAGTTTGCCACGGATCGGGAAACGGAAGGTGCCGTTGGAATCCTGGTTCCGCTGCTGACATTTCTACTAGAGCAGATTTTTCATGGGAACGACTTAGGTACTGCTCTTGGGGAAAGGTAGTTTTTCCTTATTTTCTCAATTTCGCCATTAATATGTGGTTAAATCGACGAATGGACACCACCACGGGTTCCTAGTCATCGTCATCGTCATTTTGACATATGTAATTTTCCAATTTGAGTTTTCTAGGCTCTACTCCAAAGCGAGAGTGGAATTTGGGAAATTTGGCAATTTGGCTAAATTTAAGGGTATTATTATTTATTTAGGAATTATGGCCCTAGGAAGTATTAAATTAATATTTTATTCATGAATAATTTATTGGAATTAGGAATTTAATTTCAGGGTCCGGGTGAGCGCCGCAGGTATTTTTCGAAGTCCCTGTTGGCGTAGTTCAAGAAACTAAGTAAGGAGAAAAATATATATTAAATCAGAATTTTTATGAATTTAATAGAAAAATAAATTGTGCTATATGTACGTATATATGTTTCAGTATGGGTAAAATGCCAACTGTTTAAATTATATTTTTTCAAGTTTATGGCTGTTTATTAGATATGTATATGCGAAAATGAACTGATGAAAGTGGGAAATATTTTCAGGATAATTAAGTAAGAAATAAAAGGTATTTTCAATATATAAATATTAAATGTTGGTTGGCTTATTTTACAGGCAGTGTATTTATTGCTAAATTGTGTGGCATGAGATTTTGTGCAAATATATGTTAAATGTATGAGATGCAGGCTAAGTAAGTAAAGCAATGAGAATAAAATATGATATGGACAATGTTACCTGTGTATGTTAAATGCAACCATGTAAATGTAAAACAGCTGAAAGAGAGCCATGTTAGCAGATCTAGCACACTTCTGTGTAGACTAACTGATGACAGTTAAAAGGAGTTGTGTTAGCAGATTTAGCACGTTTCTACGTAAACTAACTGATGATGGCTAAAGACCAGCTGTAGTACGAAGTAATGAAATGAAATGTTATGCAATGAAATGACGATGAAATGGCAATGAAATGAAATGACAAAGGTAAATGATGTAAATGGGAAAGAGTCACTTAAAGTGAAACGAAATGCAAAGTTAAGTTATGAACAGGAATGAATGTGCATGAATGTATAATGACAGAAAAGAATGATGTATTATGATATTAGAAGTATGTATATACGTAGAACATGTTACGATTGGGTGAGGCGTACCTTTCGCCTGAGGGTTTGCTGAGTAAGGCGAGTGCACTAGTAGCTTCAGATGTGGTAGTAGCTGCATATCGTACTAGGGCAAAGGGAACCTACTTGTATGGGTGGGTAGATTTCCCTATCCTTAAGACCTTTGTCGATAAATTATTGTTGAATGCGTGAATACGAGATCAATCTAACACTTGAGGGCTTACTGAGTAAGGTGAGTGCCCTAGTATGCTTAAATTGTGACCTTTGGGTTGCCTAAGTATCAGAGCAGAGGGGTGCTACTTGTATGGGTGGGTAATCACCCCTATCCTCGGGAAATTTCGTGGGTTAAATATTTGCATGTGTTTGATTAGGATCAGGGAATGATTTCGAAAATTATGTTAAGGATTTTCAAATGTTAAATATTATGTTATATATAAACTCATGTTGGCCACACACTGCTTTAATATATGGTTTCTTCCCTTACTGAGATGTGTCTCACCCGAATATGAATGTATTTTTTTTTTTCAGGATTTCCTCGAGATCGAGCTTTGAGAGCTCGAGATTTTTATAGCGTTATTGGGGAATATAAAATGTAAAGGGTATATTTCTATGTTAATTTTGAGATGTACAAAATTTATGTTTTACGTCCTTATATTTTAAGTCTGTGGAGAAAAGAAAGTTTGTGAACATACTGAATTATTTTGGGAGTTATGTAGATTTATGGAAATGCAGGTGTTGGATGATTTAATATGGATTATAGTTAGAATTAGTAAACTCTGGTTTTATGTTATATGGAGATTATGATCATGTTTTCCGCTGCGTATGTTATGTTAATTATGAATGATCAGGTATAACGCACCGGACCCGGGTTTAAGGGTTCGAGGCGTTTCATTCTCTTCCCTTCTCTTGATTATTTATCTTGTGCATGATTTTATTTTATATATTGTGATATAATTACTTGCATCTTGCCGAGATTTTAATTTTGTAGAGAAAGTCGTAAATACCCGAAAGAGTCCTTTCACCCCCCTTTGACTCTATATACTTTCGAGCCTACAAGTGGAATCCGAGCATACCACTACTTTCAATTGGTATCAGAGAGAGACATTTAAATTTTTCGAAGTAAAATCTAGAGCATAAAGATCAAACGGAGTATTTGGCGGGCAACTCTTCCCAAGGACAATCCGTAGCCAAACCACCATTGTTTAACGGCTCCAACTACCCGGCTTGGAAAAATTGAATGACCATCTTCATCCAAACACATGGTCTTAAAATATGGCAAGTCATCTCAAAGGGAGAATATGAGTTGAAAAATGCCAAAGGTGAACCACAACTTGAGGAGTTGTCGGACACCGAAATAAGATTAGTAGAACTTAATTTTAAAACCAAGAATTTTATTTATTGTGTTCTAAGTGATAATGAATACAATCGTATTTGTGGATGTGAAACTAGTAAAGAAATATGGAATAAGCTTGAAGTTACATATGAAGGTACATCCCAAGTTAAGAAATCCAAAATTTATATGCTAGTTAATAAATATGAAACGTTTAAAATGGACGAGGGAGAATCTATCACATCCATGTTCATTCGGTTCACACACATCACAAATAGTCTAAAAGCACTCAGTAGAACTTATTCTATGGAAGATAATGTTAAAAAAGTTCTCCAATATTTACCCGAGTCATGGCATGCTAAATCAACCGCCATTGAGAAAGCAAAGGATTTAACCAAAGTCACACTCGATGAGTTAATTGGGTCACTTATGACTTATGAAATTAAGAAAAACACGACTTTGGATTTGGAAAAGCCTAGGAATGATATGGGTATCGTATTAAAGTCATCTAACTCAAAATACAGAGAAATGTTAGAAGATAATGATGATAGTGAGGATGATATAGAATCTTTCACAAGAGATTTTAATAAATTTCTAATAAAAGACATCATTTTAGTAAGCAAACTAGAAAAGAAGAAACAAGCAAAAAAAGATAGCATTAGATGCTACAATTGCAATAAGATTGGGCATATAATAACGAATTGTCCCCTAATCAAATACAAAGAAAAATTCCGAAAAGAAGATTATAATGTTTTGAATGCTACTATTTGCAATGAAATTGATGATGAAATGGAGGAAGAAGCACACTTGTGCTTCATGGCTAACAAACAAGAGGAAGTAAGCTTAGATGAAGATGATTATTAATCCTCTTAAGATGAAGTTGTAAATAATTGTGCTAAATTATTCAAGAATTAGTTTTGGTAAAGAAAAAAAATAAATATGTTGAGAAAGAGTTTGCTACGGTTAAACTAAGGGAATCCTCATTAATAGAAGAAAATGATTCTTTGGAACATAAATTGTCAAAATGCAAAGGAAAGGAACCTTGTGTTTGTTCCGCCTTAAAATAGGAAAATATTTCCCTTAAAAAGGAAAATAAGGAGCTTATTGAAAAAGCTCAAAAAGACCCCAAGAAAAAGTAGGAAATTTGAAAAATCAAATTGGAAATGTTTTGAAAGAAAACACTCTCTTGAAAGAGAAAAATGAAGATCATGGTAAAATCATAAGAGGAAAAGAAAACTCAAATAATTCTTTTGGAGTTAAGAGAAATAATCTTTCCAAAAAGAATTTGAAATCCTCTTGTAAATCACATGGCTATGCCTCAACGAGTAAAAATAATACAAATAAATCAAAACCCTTACACAAACAAAATTTGTTTATATTAGTAAAAAAATGGCTACATACGATATTTTTGCCCTTATAGAGATAAACTATCGGGAAACAATCATATACTAAAACCCCATGGGGGTGATGAAGGGGAAGGCCCCAATTGGTAGAAACCAAAAAAAAAAAACCTAATAACCCTTTGGGCTTATAAGAGGTGGCCTATCCCATATCTCACATCTATTTCCTCTCTTCTCCCTATTTGAATTCAAAACTTCTAATATAAAGGTTTTGAGAAATACTAAGATTGACCCTTTAGAAGTAGCGGGCATTAACTATGCAATGGGAGGTAGATCATCTCTTCTTCATATATCCTTTTTCACGAGAAATTATATAGGAAACATCCTCATCTACGTGTCTGTGTTCCTATTTTCTTAATTATACACTTTACTGAAAATGGGTCCCTCTTTGATATTAATGAATGTACGACCAATTTTCCATATATCTAACATTAAGAAAACAAGCATACAAACATGTGGAGGGAAAGATCCCCTATATAATTTCTCATTTTCACTGCTTTTTAAATTTGAATTTAAAAACTCCAACTTAGAAGTTTGACTATCTTAGACTTTAATCACTAACACATCACTTTTAAATCTAGTCATGTGTAAGTTGTAATAATGCTCAACTAATCTCATTAAAAACAGTAGAACACAAATTACATTGTCAACTAATTTTCTTTTTAAAATCCATTTTTTAATTTCAAATTGCACAATATTTTTAATTGATAACAGCCAAACGAGGAATGCTTCTCCAAGTCGAACAGGGTCGGATCCTCGACGGAGCCCAAGAAAGTCCAGTCAAGGAGGAGAACCCGGAAGTGCCGAGCCAGGTCTAGGAGAATTTTGGCCCAAAAGGACTGGTCTGCTCCATACTCGTGACCCAGAATTATGGATTCGTTGCCAGACCTGACAATGGTCGCGTTCATGGCCGCTGCCAGCTGCCCCTTTTCTACCTCCATCTGAACTCTGTGAAGAAGAAGAAGAAGAAGAAGAAGAAGCAGTAAGTTGTACAAAGAGTGACTTTCCTTTTGTCATAGGGATAATGCTACAATCCTTTGACCTTTCAAATTAATAAATAAATAAATAAACAAAATACAATAGAGTTTGGAAAGTATTTTTGTTTTAGAAAATAATTTTCATTTCGCGAGATTTATGGGTTTGTGTATCCTCTACTTCTATGATGTCATGAGGGCCATAATGTTTATTGGTGGATTGTGAATATCATTAGTTACACTTTTCCTTTTGATTTTGGCTCGCGATCAGTAGAGTCTATTGTACTAACGTTTCAATTGAAAGCATAGATTTCGAGCTTTGATTTTAAATTTGGATGAATTTGAAAAATTTTCAGTACAATTTAATATTACATCTTATCCAAATCTAATACAAATTCAAATTCAATGTCTATTCAAATATAGGGTAAGAGACTCTAGATTGAAAAAGTTTAAGGCATATTTAATTGTGAAAAAAAAATTTTATTTCTTATTTTTAAATCTTAAAATAATTACAAAAATTGTACCTTATTTTTTAGTATTTTACGATTAATATATGAAAAAAGTTGTTATATATCGATTGATAAAGAGTTGCTATAAATGCACGTTGATGAGATGCATATGCTAATGACCACAACTTCAATTACGCAATTGCCCTAATAAAAGTAGGGAAGAAAATTGGAAACTACATATTCAAGTGAGAGAAGATCAATAAGCCTATACGATCATTAAATGGCTTTGGTATGTGAAAAAAATGTTGTTGAGGAGGCTTGTACTACATACATTATACCTGTCCTCCCACAAGATAAGCATGTTTGATCCTTCTACAAGATAAGCATGTTTGATGCTTTACCAGTTAATATGATTTTACAATTGTATATATAGAGAAATATTTGTAGGGAGTATTCTACATGTAATTAAGATTTAAAATTTAGTAATTACAAGATATTATATCATTGTTTGGACTCATACAAATAGTTTTAAACCTACATCATTGGGGTTGATACAACTTCTCACTTGTATAGGTTCAAGTGCTAATATGATATCCTGTAAGTAGCAGATTTTAAATCATAATATAGAGGAATCGTTCCTTTTAAGCACATTGCTTTTGGACTACCAGTTATATGGCCAAATATAGCTTCTCTCACTCTTTGCCCTTTTTAAATTCTCAACATTCAAATTTTAGACTTCTAATCTAAAAACATCAAACTTTACTCACTAAAATATCTCCTAATAAACAAACATACTATATCAATTGTTAGATTATCACTTTACCTAAAAGTTGAAGCTGTTAGGTTGTGGGCCAACAATGTATATCAAACTTTAACAACAACCTTTGTCTTTAGATAAAGAAATGTGTTTTTTTATTAATTAATAGTCTTCGTAGAAATTTTCATATTGTCATTTCTGGCAATCTAGTAAATACCAATTACTTTGTTGGAAAAAAAAAAACAAGATGTTAATTCAAGGTAGTATATAATAATTTATAAACACATACTTATTCATAAGAATAGAATAGTCATTTTTCCCTAAAAACAAACTTAGTTAAAAAAAATCAATAATTTTAATATTTCAAAATATCACATTGCACATGGATATCATGTGACTAGTATTACTCTAATGTTATTTCCCCCTTTCTTTTTTTAATAATATGAAGATGTTTAATACTTTTTGGGCACTCGACTAGTTCATTTTATCTAACTTTCTCTACTTAAATACCAAGGTTTAATTAGAAAGTCGAAAACTCCAAAACTTGAACCCTATCCATTTAATCGACTTGCCTCTCTTATCGCAACAATTCATATTTTTACTCAAAATGAAAAGGGTGAGAGAATGGATTAAGCCTCCGTTTGTATCTTAAAAAAGAAAGTATTTTTTTTAGAAAAGTACTTATTTTAAGTGTTTATATTATTATATTATTATGTAGTGTTTGATTTATACTTAAATAAGCCTTTAGATAGAATTAAGTGGCCGACTGTCGTTTCAAGCTTTGCAAAACACAATTTGTTGTTGTTCATTCTCAGATATGCACAGCGGAAGCACACAATCACACACACGAATCAATCAACAACCACTAATGCAATCACTCGATGATAAAATATACTCAAGAAAAAAACACTCAGTTTTGAGAAGAATGAAAACACAATCAAAAGACACAAGATTTACATGGTTCGGCAATTTGCCTACGTAGACGGGAGTAGCAACTTCGTTTTCACTATAAACAATGTCAAAGCTTACAATAGGGTTACAAAGCTATGATTATATGTGAACCCCAAACGTATAGGAACCTTAGATCCTATCTAAACAATCCATGTAGCAATCCTTCGAGGAAATCCCTCCGATTAGCCCAATCTACGAGCCCCCGATTTGAAAATATGTAACTTGCGCCGACTGAAACTGTCGACAATTTGCCCCCTTCATACAGACTCCTCTCATGCTCTTGCTCTTCACATTACATAGCTTTCCTGGTACATGCGCCCCCCTCAAAATATAAGCCACATCCCCAACAATCTCCATCTTAATGAATATTTACCAATTAGTAAATCTGAAAGCATAGCTGCTGCTCCACTCGGGACAATAGATTTGGGCCTGTCTCCCATCTAGCACTTGGAGACGTTAATCAAGTCCAAGCAATGCTTGAACTTGTCCATTGTGACCGGCTTCATCATCATATTAGTCGCATTGTCAAAAGTATGAACCTTCTTGAAAAGAAGTTCCCTTGAAGCAATCAGCTCCCTAACCCTATGTTACCGCACATTAATGTGCTTCGTCCTCGCATGGTATACCAGATTCTTCGCCAAGTAAATGGCACTCTGACTATCACACTGCAGCCAAACTCCACCTTGCTAGACACCCAGCTCTCTAACCAACCTTATAAGCCACAACACTTCCTTGGTAGCCTCAGCCACTGCACCATAGGCCCCCAACAAATAAGTCCCCCCACAAAGGTAAATACGTACCTTGTGGTAGACCTCCTGTCATCCAAGTCTCCTGTGTAATCAACATCCACATACCCTACTACCGAAGGATCACTCTGTTGAGCACTGAACACTATGCCATATCCGGTCATACCCCTCAAGTACTTGAGAATCCACTTCACGACATCCTAGTGTTGTCAACCATAATTTGGGATGAACTTGTTCACCACGCTAACAACATGTGCCAGGTCCGGCTTCGTACACACCATGGCATACATCAGACACCCCACTGCACTAGCATAGGGGACTCTCGACATATCACAGACCTCATTGTCCATCCTTGGGCATTAGGCGGTAGACAACCTGAAATGACTTACCAAAGGCATGCTCACCAGCTTAGCATTGGTCATGCTAAACCTCTCCAACACCTTCTCCACATAGCCACCCTAAGATAATCATAGTCTCCTTAAAGCTCTATCCCTGCGAATCTCCATGCCAAGTATCCTCTTAGTTGCACCTAAGTCTTTCATGTCAAACTCTTTTCCTAACAGAGTCTTCAACCGATTTACCTCGGTCACGTCTTTAGCAACAATCAGCATATCGTCAACACAAAACAACAAAAATATGAGAGACCCATCCATAAGTTTCCTCACATAGACGCAGAAATTGTACTCATTCCTCATGTAGCCGATATGGGTCATGTAGGCATCAAACCTCTTATACCACTACCTTAGAGACTACTTTAGCCCGTACAGTGACTTCTTCAGTTTGCAAACTAAGTGATCCTATCTAGGTTGGTTAAACCCTTCTACTTGTGTCATGTAAATCAGCTCCTCCAGTTCACCATAGAGGAACGCTGTATTTACATCCATCTACTCGAGATGCATATCATGTTGCACACCAGTTCCAACACTACCCTGATGGAAGTGTGTTTGATTACAGGGGAGAAGATTTCATCATAATCTACTCCCTTCCTCTGCGATTACCCCTTCGCTACCAAACAAGTCTTGTACTTCTCTCTTTCCCTTTCTGAAACTCCTTCCTTCTTTTTGTATACCCACTTGCATCCAATCGCTTGCTTCCTAACTGGAAGCTCCACCAAGTTCCACGTCTGGTTTGTATGCAACGACTCCATATCTTCCACCATAGTGCCTATCCAGCTAACCTTCTCCTGGTTGTGCTTAGCCTCTTGAAAGATTGTAGGAACCCCCGCTACTGGTGATGAGTGCATATGACACTAGATCATGAAAACCACACCTGGGGTGGCCTGACAACATGTCTGGGTCTGTCTACAGCTATGCTATGACGCGACTACTGGACATCTGAGCTAGAAATCCCTGTGTCATCTCCACCTTAAGCTTCTGACTCCACCTGCACTGCTAGCTGATCTCTCAGGCTAAGACTCCCTACATATCTGCCTTAAGTCTCTAACTCCACTAGAATCGTATGCTCGTTGCTGCTACAATTTTCTGGCTCCTATTTCTCTGTTTCTTCCAGAGTACGCCACAACATAGTTTTCTCATTAAAAACTACATCCCTACTTATCACCCCCTTATTTGCCACTGGATCCCACAGCTTGAACCCTTTCATGCCTTTCTAATATCCCAGAAAGATAAACCATCTATACCTCGCCTCAAGCTTAGATCTCTTCTCACTAGGAATGTGCGCATAGGTCGAACACCCAAATACTCTATCTCTAGAGTAGTCTACCTTTTCTCCTATCCACACCTCCTTAGCAACTTTCCCATTATGTGATGCCCTTGGTGATTTTTTTACCAAAAAATGCGTCATACTAACTGTCTGGGCCCAGAAAGTCATGGCGAGCCCAGCATGCAACCTTAGGCACCGAGCCCTTTCAACTAGGATTCGGTTCATCCTCTTCACCACACCATTTTGCTGTGGTGTCCAACGTACGGTAAACTGGCTCTTTATGCCATGATGCTCATAGAACTCTCAAAATCCCGAGTTTTTTTACTTAGTTCCATTGTCTATTTTGAGGAATTTAACCTTTCTCCCAGTCTGGTTTTTCACCTTAGCTTTCCACAATTTAAACCTAGCAAACGTCTCCGACTTGTGACGTATGAAGTAAACTCAGACCTTTCATGAGTATAGTCATCAATAAAATTTATATACACATATCCCCCTCGTGATGCCACTCTCACTAGTCCCTAAACGTATGATTGAATGTAGTCTAGTACTCCCTCTATCTTGTGCGTGACTGTAATGAACTATACCCAATTCTTCTTCCCAAGCACACAGTACTTGCATAACTCTAGCTTGCATGATTTTACCCCCTTCAGACGATTCCTCTTGCGAAGTTACTTCATCTCACGCTCTCCCATATGCCTTAAACATATATGCCATGGAAAAGTACTACTAGACTCAGACTTTACGGCTGCAGCTCCACCCACAACCATGGTACCTAACAGTGTGTATATATTACCCAGCACTCTCTTCCCCTTCCTAATGGTCAAAAATCCCTTGTTCACCTTCATTACCCCACCTTTAGACTTGTAACTAAACTCGTTACTATCCAAGGTGCCTAACGAAACCAGATTCTTCCTCAACTCTGGTATGTGCCTCACATCATGCAATGTCCTCACCACACCACCATACATCCTAATTCTGATATTCCCCATCCCGATCACTTTGCACACAGCATCATTCCCTATTAGAATGAAACCAGAACTAACCAATATGTATGTAGTGAACCAATCCTCATTGAGTGTCATATGATACAAACACGCTGAGTCCAAAATTCAAGAATCTGCGAACTTATCCGACCTCAATGAAACTTAGAGCATATCACTGTCACTGCTCCCAAAGTCTCCTTCTTCAACTACATTCGCCATTGTTGACGAACCTTCTTTGCTTTTAGCAACTCCCTTCATCCTCTCTAGACACTCAGATTTTATGTGTCCTTTTTTTCTCGCACTTAAAACACCATACATCCTTCTTCTTCCTGGACTTGGACCGAGCCTTATGGCTGCTCGATCCACCCTAGAAACCACTCCTCCCACAATCCTGATTCAACTTCTCCACGAGCCCTTTAGCATGTGAACCCTTGTCACTAGCCTTCTTCCTTTGGTGGAACCCCAGCAATGCGCTTGTAATGTCCTCCAACTTCAGGGTTTCTTTCCCCCAAGTCAACATCGTAACACTATTTTCGTATGTAAGAGACGCCGGTAGGGAATTCAGTAGCATCAATGTTTATCCTCTTCCTCAAACTTCACATCAACGCACTTCATATCACTAATGATCTGATTGAAAGTGTTGATGTGTTGAGTCAGGTCCAAACCCTCCGCCATCAAAAGCCAATAAATCTTTTGCTTAAGATACAACTTGTTCGTAAGTGACTTGGACATGTACCAACTTTCAAGTTTCAGCCAAATTGTATGTAATAACTCCAAAAAGGGTTATAGAAGATTAGTAGAGTGATTCCCAAAAAAAATAAAATAAAATAATATAAAAATAAAAAATAAATAAATATTAATTAATTAATTAAACGAATTAAAAATAAAAAGAAAAAAAATTAATTAAAATAAATTTTTTATATTTATTAATAAAAATATATTATTATTAGTAATTAAATATATTATTATTATTATTAAACTACCAGAAGCTTGAAGCTTCAGGTAGATTCCAAATTGGCAGGCGCCCCCCCCCCCCCCCCAATATTCTTCTTCTTCTTCTTCATTTCATTTCATTTCATTTCTTTTCTCTGCAACTCTCTCTCTCTCTCTCTCTCTCTCTCTCCTCACGTTCTCTCTCCCTCTCTCCTCGATTTCGTGACGGATTTTCGCCCGATCGAAAATCCGAAGATACCACTGGACTCCATTCGCTGCTGCCATCATTTCTACTAGAGCGGATCGGTGGTAGGAGCGACGTAGACGTATTCCCTAGGGTAAGCCATTTTTTCCTTTTTCTTTATTTTCTTGCAAAATATAAGCTCAATTGATGAACGGACACCATCACGAGAATCTAGGGATGATTTTCTACAAGTCTAGTAGGACGAAATTCTCGTGAGCGTGTCGGGCCAAAACCCCAAATTTGGGGTGCGGCGGTTATTAAGGGGCTTATTTTTAATTAATTAGCATTAAATTTAGAAATGCTAAAATATTGAGCATCTGGGACTGAAGTAGGATTTCTGGAATTTAGGGACCGGGTGAGCGTCGCGGGTGTAATTTTGGGACCCGCAGGCAAAATTTAAAAAATTAAGTGGGAATGTTAAATAATAGTTTAAATATTAATTTGAGGTATATGGAGCCTAGGGAAGGTTAGATGAGTATTATTCTGGAGAAATAGATTAATTAATATGGGGAAAATGTAAATTTCAGGAGTTGAATTTCGAGCGCCAAGGGTGTAGGATTTGGGTCCTAACGAATTTCTCAGTAGTCAGGTAAGGGAATAAACTAAAGCAGTTATTTTCCATGCAAATTATTATTAATTATGAGTAAATTTATTTTCAGAAAAGCATATGCTATATTGTTTATTATGAATGAAAGGTGCGATTGGAAAAATACTGCTATGATGATTAAAATATATATGTATGTATGAGATGCCGGAAAATCATGATTTTAGAATATGAAGTATGACTTTTAACAGCATATGTGTGACATGAATATTATATTATGTGAAATGTATTATGATGTGAAAGATTTTACGAACAAAGCATGATTTCAGGTATTATGAAAAGATGAGTTATGTTGTGATGAATTTGACGAATATATGATAAATAATTAATTTTCAGAATATATATACCTGAAACAATTTTGGCGCGAGGTCATGTATTTATGTTATCGGCACGAGGCCGTATTTATGTATGATTTTTGCACGAGGCCGTAATTACTATATTTTTGGCATGATTTTCGGCACGAGGCCGTAATGATGTTATATATATGATCATGTATTATATGTTATCACAACCAGGATGTTAGTTTAGTTCAGTTCAGGAGCTCGGTACCGTAGCTATATTGTAGATTAGATATCTATGTCAGATTAGTGCTAATCATCCCACGAGGGGATGGGAGATGGATAGTTGATGTGACTTTTAGTAGAGTATGGACGTCCACTTGGCAGTCCGGACCAAGGTGTAGCTGGCTCATCGTACTTACAGACATATTTGACTCAGCAGTGGTCGGCCAGCCATTGTCGGGTCCCACCTTTGGGCTGCACAACCCGTCATGGGGGATAATACATGACACCAGCTAGCTATTCATCTTGGGTATATGTTTTCAGTATTACCGGTATAACAGATGTTTTATGTATGATATGACTTACTAGAAAATATGAAAGTTTGTGATTATTCAGTATGATATGATGAACGTTTATGAAATCTGAAATGTACTGTATACGTATAATTGCATTAAATATTCATGTTGCCACACAGTTGTATTTAGTTTATTTTCCCTTACTGAGAAGTGTCTCACCCCCAAACTTAATTAATTTTTCAGGAGCCCCTGAGAGATTGGCGAGTCAGGGCCGTCGTTGAGCTAGTGAGATTACCCTATGAGAAGGGTAAGATTTTGTAATAGGGTTAGAGTTATTTTGTGTTTGACCCTAGAGATATTTTGATGTATATGAGGATGTATAGAAGTACAGGTTTATAATGTTATAGAAAGCTCTGGTATTATGTTTTATGATTGGATGTTTGAGATTTTATGTTTACTGCTGCTAGGTTTTCCGCTGTGTTCGACAGGTGTCCCCGCTACCCACGGGTTCGGGTTGACCATTTGATCTATTATGTGACATTTTATGTTAAGAAATTGAGGGACGTTACATTGTAGCTAGCGATCCTCATCCATGATGTTGTACATCATGTTATCGGCCAAAAAATTTTGGATAGTGGACACCATCTTTGCTTCAAGCTCCTTCCAACTTGTGTCGTTTGTGACGCCATGATTTTCATACCATTTTTTTTATACAATAATAATTATCATCATCTGTAATATCAAAACCCTGATACCATATATGTAACAACCCTAATTTCCTTTAACATTTAATGTAATATAAGGAATGGAGAGGTTGACCCAAACCCGTGGGTAACAGGGACACCTGTCAAACACAGCGGAAACCTAAGCAGCAGTAACATAAAATTTAAATCATCCGTCCATAAAGCTTAATATCAGAAGCATAATGCCAGACCATAATATCAGAGTTTGCTATAACATCAAAATACTGTTTCTATATACAATCTCCAAAAGTCAAAATAACACTAGGATCAACAACAAAAACTTCTTGATCCTAGTTCAACGCTTACCCTTCTAGTAGGGAAGCTCCAATCACTCAACGACGGCCCTGACCCGCCAGTCTCTCTAGGTTTCCTCAAAATCATTTAATGTTCGGGGGTGAGACACTTCTCAGTAAGGGAAAATAAACTAAATACAGTTATGTGGCAACATGAACATTTAATGCAATTATACATATACAGTACATTTCATATAACCGTAAACATTCATCATATATATTGAAACATCATATACTTTCATATTTGCTCATAAATCTTAACGTACATAGAACATTTGTTATAGCTAATAATACATAAAACATACCCAGGATAAATAGCTAGCTAATGTCATGTATTACCCCCCATGACGGGTTGTACAGCCCGAAAGCGGGACCCGACAATGGCTGGCCAACCACTGCCGAATCATATGTCTGTAAGTATGATGAGCCCGCCACACCCTGGTCCGGACTGTTAGGTGGACGTCCACACTCTACTAAAAGTCACATCGACTATCCATCTCCCATCCTCTCGTAGGATGGTTAGCACTAATCTGATCATAAACATCTGATCAATAAGCTACGGTACCGAGCTCCTAAACTGAACTAAACTAACATCCGGATTGTGATAACATATAATACATGATCATATATATAACATCATTACGGCCTCGTGCCGAACATATTGTAATTACAGCCTTGTGCCGAACATAACATAATTACGGCCCTGTGCCGAATATAACATAATTACGGCCTCGTGCCGAATATAACATAATTACGGTCTTGTGCCGAATATAACATAATTACGGCCTCGTGCCAAATATAACATACATATCATTCTGAAAATAATCAGTTTATCATGCATTTCAACATCACAAAGTACTGTATACTTTCATAATTTCTCAAACCATATTGCGTTCATATCATTAACATATCATAATATTTTTTCACATAAAATAATATTCATGCCACACATGTGCTGTACAAAATCATACTTCATATTCTAAAATCATAATTTTCTAGCATCTTATACATACATATACATTTTAATATCATAGCAGTATATTCCCAAAACGTACATTTCATCCATAATATACCAATATATCATAAGCTTTTCTGAAAATAAATTTACTCGTAATTCATAATAATTTGCATGGAAATATAACTGCTTTAGTTTATTCCCTTACCTGGCTACTGAGAAAACCCCTAGAATATCCTAACCTAACCCCCGTAGGATTTCCTGCTCAATACACTGAAACTAAAAATTCCAGTATTAAACTGCAGTATTTTCATACGTATATCATTTCCTATAACTACCACAATACCAAATTTGGCTTAAAAAGTCTTACCTCAACTCTGGGATGATTTCCAACTTGCTTTCACCAACGATCCGCTCTGGCAGATTTGGAGAGAACTTCCCCAGGAGCGTCGTGGTGACTTCGGATCGTCGATCCAGCGTAAAAATGGCCCAAAAACGAAGAGAGAGAGAGAGAGAGAGAGAGAGAGAGAGAGAGAGAGAGAGAGAGAGAGAGAGAGCCGAAGGGGAGAGAGAGAGAGAGGGGGGCGAGCGTTGCTTAATTGTGAAGTAAAAATCGGATTTTTTCATATTTATAGAACTGAATTCGTCGACAAGTCACGTCCTTCGTCGATGAATTCTTATTAATTTCGTCGACAAAATTCAGTTGGCTCAAAAAACTCCTCTCGGTATTTCTTCGTCGACGGAATTCAATCTTAGTCGATGAATTTTCTTAAGCCCTCGTTGAAGAATACAGGGGATTCGTCGACAAAGCCCTGTGATCTCCCTTTGATGATTTCTTCCAAAGTGCAATGTCGTGAACGAACGCGAAGTCGACTTCCTCTTTATTATTCAAATTCCATTTTTATTCAGGCCGTTACAATATATCATCAAGACCTGGCCTGAAGTGGGATACCGGGTAATCAGTCCATCATATGAGTACACACCTAACAGTGGAAGTCAATATTTACAAACCATTAAGAATACAAATAAACAGAGTTTTATACATCCATACACATCCCAAAAACCCATAACATACTCTAGGGGATTACACAAACACATCCCTAACACAAAACACTTACCTTGTATATCAAGGTATTATCTCCCCTTTATCTTGGAGTTCTATCACCTGGTCTATTACAGTTCCCTGTAATATTTAAATATTTGGGTGAGACAACTGTCAATAAGACAAAATAAATTATTCACAGTGTGTGGCAATATGAGTTTAATTACACCATATCACATTCCATTTTAATACATATAACAACTGGGAGAATATATATATATATATATATATATATGTGTGTGTGTGTGTGTGTGTGTGTGTGTGTGTGTGTGTGTGTGCGCGCGCGCGCGCGCGTGTGCGTGTGTACTCATAATCATATATGTATGTAAAATGTATTTCTCAAAAACTCTCTTATCATTTTCATATTCATATACGTACTTTCTTATTTCTCAAAATCATATTCACATTTTCTTTCATAAGCTTTTCTTTCTCATATTCATATCTTAATAGCTTTCGTAAGCTTTTCTTTCTCATTCTCATTTTCACATTCTAGCCCATGGGTATCCTCAGATATGTATCTCAACATGTATATAACCCATAGTTGTGCATTAATGTGTCTATAATGAGTTATCATAATCTAGCACATGAGTTTGCGCCAGAATAAAATCCACAACGTGTCTACAACTCATGGCTGCTCTAATGATATTCCTATCTCTTCATCATGCTTCCCCCCATGACTAGGTTGTGCGGCCCGAAGGTTAGATCTAACCACGGTTGGCCTACCCGATTAGATCAAGGGGGAACGTGCCTGTAGTACGAATGGCCTACCCAATTCTAGTCCAGACCCCAAGAGGGCATCACAACCATTCATAGGCCCATTCGACTGTCTCGCCACACTCTCCACGAGATCGTGTGGTTGCACTATCACCTCACTAGCAATGGTACCGTGCTCTCTGTCAACAACAACTCATCAGGGTAATCATTTTCACATTTCTATATTCATATTTCAATATTCTTAATTCAGTATTCACATCCATTTCATCACATCAGTAGTATTCCCATCATTTTTTTTCTATTCATTCTCCTCATAATATAAAACTCATTTCTCGTATTTCAACATTTCTCAGTAAAAAACATATCAATACCACATTTCATTATTTGCCAGTAAATTGCACACACACACACACACACACACACACACACACACATATATATCACATTTCTTCGTTTTTCTATAAAATCATTCTATATGCCACTTTTCATCATTTCCATATAAAAATCTCATTTCATCATAATTATGTATATAATACATAATTAAATTCCCATAATTTCATTTCTGTATAAAAAAGTTCAGTATATATATATATATATATATATATATATATATATATATATTTCATAATCTCATTTCCCTCAGTTCAAATCATATATCCCAATTTCAATTACATTCCCAATATAAACCTGTTATATCATATTTCTTATGCCACACAATTTTTGTCTAATATTTATAACATATTAATCACAGATAAAATATCATATTTCATTTTCACATACTTTAAATCAACAATTCATTTTCCCAAAAATAATTGTTATAATTTATTCCCCTTACCTGACTTACTAAGAGGCCTGCTAAAACCCAAATCCTATGCCCGCGACATTCGAAATTCAAAACCTTAAAAATCACATTTTTCCCAAATCAATCAACTCATCTCCCAAAATATTTCTCATTTAGCATTTCATAGACCCTATATACACCAAATAAACACTTAAACCCTAAAATACCTTACTTACCCTAATTTTGGAGTGGTTCCCAAGGACTCCAAATCAACAATCCGCTCCAACTAAATTGTAGAGAATCTCCCCCACGAACCCCGTGGTAGCTTATAATCTTCCAAACGGGTGAGAATCGAGCTGAAAATGAAGAGAGAAGGGAGAGAAACCAAACCTTGATAAGAGAGAGAGAGAGAGAGAGAGAGAGAGAGAGAGAGAGAGAGAGAGAGAGAGAGAGAGAGACAAAAAAGTGAGAAATGAGAATTCACGCTGCATTTCCGATTTCAACATATTTATAGACTGTTGGCCATGTGACTTCGTTGACGAGACATGTGTACTCGTCAAAGAACCACAGAAGGGTGTTCGTTGACGAATGTAATGCGTTCGCCTATGAACCCTTAATAGCCTGAAATTCTCTGCTCGCAGTATCTCCTCATCAACGAGACACGTGTACTTCGTCGACGAGACCTTCGTCGACAAACCCCTACTAATGCCCCTTTTAAATTTCTTTCCCTTTTCTCTTTCTATTCTTTTATTACTTTCATAATTTAAAATTTTCAAGTCTCTACATCGTTCATGTTGTCCGACTTCTTTCCTTACAAAGCCTTCACCATCCTTTACTACACTAGCAAGTCTTTCACCCTTTGTTGCCAAAGCCTGAAATTACCAGTTCCATTGAACTTGTTCACATCGAACTTCATCAAAGAGACCCCAGCCATTGTTTGAACCAATAGCTCTGATACCACTTGTTGTTGTTCATTCTTGAATACGCACAACAAGAGCACACAATCACACACACGAATCAATCAACAACCACTAATGCAATCACTCAATGATAAAATATACTCAAGAAGCAAACATTCAGTAATGAAAAGAATGAAAGCACAACCAAAAGACACAAGATTTATGTAGTTCGGCAATTTGCCTACGTCGACGGGAGCAGCAACTTCATTTTCACTATAAACAATGTCAAAGCTTACAATAGGGTTATAAATCAATGATTATATATGAACCCTAAATGTACAGTGTAGGGACCCGAAAAAAAAATAATAATAATAATAAAATGGAAAATTTTGTTTCGTATAGACCAAACCATCAACAGTTTGGGGAAGCTCAGGAAAACTGTCAACGGTTTTGAATTACCGAGACTTAGTAAAAGTAAAATGGTAAAAATCAGTTTGGTTAAAAACCAAACCGTCGACGATTTCGTCTGCGGCAGCAGCCTATAAACAAGAAATCAACTCATTATTTTTTTGGAGGAAACACACACACACACACTCTCTCTCTCTCTCTCTCTCTCTCTCTCTCTCTCTCTCTCTCTCTCTCTCTCTCTCTCTCTCTCTTCAATTTTTCTCTAAACTTCAGCCGAATTGACGATCGGACATCATTTCGGGACCCTAGCTTCAATCATTAACGATTTGATTGGAGCAGATTCGTGGTTTGGGCTTCGTAGGCACCACTCTAGGATTAAGGTAAGGGGAATAAATTATGTCAGCTTATTTTGTAATTTAACCGATCAAAACTAAGATTATGAGTACAAAAATGACGTATATGATTTTAAGAATGATCTAGGCATATGTAAATTGATTATTATTTATGTATTTGGAAAAAATTAAGTGGGGTAATCATCTCATTTTTCTGTAAAATGTATATTATGTGTTTAAGTAAAATTGTGGAGATGATCATACCCTTGTTTTCAACAAATATATTTTTTCCAAGCAGTTATCCGATTATGATTTAAGCATTTAAAATGTGTGGCATGAGAATAAAAGGGCATAATTGCAGAAACAAATTAGTTGGAATATCTTATGTGATATAATATAGATAAAATGTGATTGTTTACTGTAATGTGATTTTATATTGAGATATGATTCTACACTGACATGTGAAATGAT